>NW_028301615.1:16766515-17069545 GCF_987345545.1 Pholcus phalangioides | reverse complement strand
GCTCATCTTTACAATACGTTGGAGATGGTGGAAAAGAGGAATTATTTTGCTCACAAATACCGTGTACTACATCAAGAATTCCAAGTAACCAATTGGAATGGGATGCTTGTGCCATGAACATGATAATTCAAGTGTGCGAGCGTTGAAGTAAATTGAAATGAAACATCTGTATAAATAACATTGAATCATGGGATCATTTTCTTTGTAACATATTTAACACACACTCATTGATTTGTAATACATTTTGCTCTATTATTATTACAAGTAGAGCCCAGAAGTTTAGGCACTAAAACTGGTCGCAATAGGCACTAAAAATGCCTAAAATAGGCACTAAAAAAAAGGCATAATTTATGGAAAAAGGAAAACTAACTAAAACTAAGATATTAAGGGTCTAAAAACTAGCTGAAAAATTGGATGCATTTAATCCCTCTACTGCTTTCATTGGTTCATAATAATGGGATTATAATGCAAGTTAAACTAATCTCAAGCCCAAAATAAAATATCAGTAGACCCTCATTATTAGGTCAAAATTCCAGGATCACAATTACCAAGGCGGAATCCATACGGAAAATGACCCGTGAGGCTCCTTTGAGTTGCTAATAATTTTTGTTGTATTATTTGGAATGATCATTATCATTTCTGTAGTTGAAACATAAAGCGCGGAGCCGTGTGGCCGTATCTGTCGTACACCCCTGAGGGCGACTGATAAATTTAATCGAATACTAAATATGTATGTAAGATAAATAGCAGTGGGGTTGGTTGCAGTGCATTTATGGTGCAAAAAACAAAATCAATAGAACAACATGGGCCTCAGAGGCTTGTGTGCTGCTACTCCTTGTGTAAGCCATGACGTCAATTGATGACCTCTTGGGACAGTCATAGGTCAGCTATACATATACAGAACAGTCCAATGCCTGAGCGGGACATGTTCATGTGAAGCATGTGGAGAAACAAAAATTTCTAATTTTCCTCTGTTTTTCTAACATGGGCTGCGTTCACCTAAAACAAAATCATTCGCGCCTAACACCATCCAGTCGGAGCAAAGTTAATGCACTGCAACATCACGTTCTCTTTCTCTCAGATCACTTATCCGTGTTTAAATGGGGCTTTCTGATGATAAATTAGTACTGAGAAAGTTGGAAAATTTTGAAAAGATCAATTCTTTTGTTCTCAATGCTCAAAATATTCAAGTTTTATAGATTATGGCCTTTGAAATTCACCAATAAACTTAAAAATATATTAAAATGGGCATTTATGGAAGGAAACTTCAAAAAGGGCATTTTTACCAAAAAAGTTTGAAAATAGGCAAAAAAGACATTTATGACATTTTGCCTGAACTTCCGGGCTCTAATTATAAGTGTATATTCCCCCCCCCCCCAACACCTTTCTACATTTAACTAAAGCTTCAACAATTAAAAATGTATTGGAAAATTTCAAGCATTTTTTTATAATTGACACATTCTTGGTTTATACCAGTAAATTCAACAAGTTGCTTTCACCTATGTTGGGATTGGTGAGCTGAACAGTACAGGTTAAGCCAAGAGAAATGCAGATATATACAGGCTCAACTGAAGAAGTTCCCCATATGTGCAAAGATGCGACAGAGTGAGCTGTGAATTATCTGTCAAATAAAAATGGGTGATAGACAAGGGAACATAAAACACACTATAGCCCTCCTGCCCTTTCTCTAACCATTTTCAAGTTATTGTGGGAAATGGGTAATGAAAGAAAAATGTGTCAAGTATGAAAAACACTAATTTCTGCAGTTTCCTGAAAGAGCTACATGCAAACCAAGCACATGTTTAGGAAGAATGGAAAAAAGTCCTACATATTGTGACATGAATTTCATTGAAATTTCTGGATTTAATGGTGAGCTACAGGTGCTGAAAGATTGGCGAAGTTCAAAATCGAATTGTCACCAAACTTTTCTATCACCAGTTAACTTAACACCATTCTAGCTACAATTTGGCAAATTTACCACCAGCTTGCGAAAGAGCCTGCAATAAACCATATCTATATTCTAAATTTATCATTTTGTTTGCAATATATCACTGAGATCAGTGTTTGTTGAAGTAGAAATTTTAGTCCATTTTACACTTCACCAATCTCTGTGCTTGTAGCTCTATATTAAATCTAGTCATTCCGATAGAGGTGATGTCACCTTATAGGATTTTTTCTGCAAAATCAAATTGTGGCCAAAATCTGTAACTGTCGATTTTGAATTTTTATCAAAGTAGATATTCAATGAATGCTGATTTGTGATTTTTGTGATGTATTGCGAACAAAACGCTAAATTTCTCCTGAACTAGAACACTATGGTTTATTGTAGGCTCTTTCGAAAGCTTGTGCAATGGACAAGTTTTTGGTAAATTTTTTTGATATTAATAGATACAGAATTATCATACTGTTATTAGAATATTTAAAGTGTGAATCTGAATAACATTTTTGAAACGATAATTTGGGAATTCTATTTTCTCTCCTATGTTTTTGTCAATTGTGTTCTTATTTTGCCTACTTTTTTTTTCAAATTTTCACTTCTAGGACTGGTGTAGGTCTTTCAGAAACTGTACAAATTTGTGTCTTTTTAGACGACGCATTTTTCTTCTGTAATTCATATTCCACCATAACTCGAAAATGGTTAGAGATAGGGCTGGGTTGATATGATGTTTTATGTTCCACTTGGGCTCATTTATCACCTATTTTTGTTTGGCAGATTATTCACAGTTCATTCTGTTAACACACAGTGAAACCTCACTACAACAATAATAGATATAACAATAAATCCCTCTACGATGATATTTTTTTCTTGGTCCACATTGCTATGTTGAAGTTTTACTGTAGTGTAAATTACTAAAGGCTAAACACATGGTTTTTTTAAAAAAAGACAATGATCACGTCAAAGACAAAGAATTATCTACTATTTACTGCCAGAATTTGTTATTAAGTATTATTAAAATGAGAAAACTCATGAAAATCAATTTCATAACCAAATACATTCACGTTGTCTTCAACCTGTTGTTTGCGAACACCATGGTGCATACTCTCAAGCACACGGTGCTTGATGCCCGTGTTCTATTCCGTGCTCGTGAGCACTTAACGTCTGGATTAAACACCTTGTACAAATTATATTCAAGGATAAATATCTTTCATCATACATTCTTAAGTTGAAATTGCTGTAAGAGTGCTCATGACTACAGGGGCGGATAGAACAATAGTGATAGAACAATAGATTTGGCCATCTTTTCCCTTTTTGGTCATTTTCTCACAAGCCCGCTCCTCGCTATGTCCTTGCATGACTAGAAGGTTGAAGACTTCTGACATACAGAATGGGTTAAAGACAATGGGGGGGGGGGAAGGAGTATCAAAGATGTATATGAGTGACACACATACGTATTAACATAATCATGTTCCCCCCCCCCCCCCAGAGATTCAAGTTCCCGCCCTTTAGAAATTTTTCAGACTTCACCTTCAACATAAATTATAAATTTCGGCAACTATTGGAAATTGGCCATGCTTTTCTGTATTTGAGATCCCAACTTTCAGAGGAAATGATACAATTTAAAGTCTGTATCGAAATAATGCGATCTGTGCAGAAATTTAAGAACTTCGTAAAGAGTAAATTATAAACACAAATATAGGAACCATGCTGGCATCTATTATATAGAAAGTGAACGAAAAACTGTCAACTAGTAATATTTCTGAACTATAGATGACAGCAAATTCATTATGGGTATTTTTTTATAGTGATCAAAACTGTCTTGACATTTATGTAAACAAACGTAACGGCCCTTATATTTCCACTGAGCTTGTTTACTGCCATTTGGTTTTCAAGGATGATACTAGATTACTATTATTCTTAATAAATACTAGATGGCAGCAGCCATCCGAGAAAGATTTCCTTCAGCCCCTAAAGGCCTATGAAATTAAATTGGGCTTCCAAATTAACATTACACACAATTTTTTTCCAAGCCCTATATCTGAATTCGAATCTTAGGACAGCAGTAAAATTATGTCAGTGTATCTGCTAGCATAGAAAAGGGTTGCTAAGTCAGGGTTTGACAAACAACAAGTGACCACGGCGGTAGCAAATTAGTATTGACACCAATAAAACTTTCTACAATCAAATCCCATTATAACAAATTCCAAGAGAATGGAGAAATCACTTTGTCATAACGAGATTTACAAAGGAATTCCAGGTTTTTACATTGTTCCTATGTAAAGTTATCTGGGGATTAGAAAAGTTTTCTTTGAGAGACAAGATTTTCTCTATAATGGTATTCATTAAAACAGGAATCGACTATAGGTGTAGTTACTAAATTGGAATCTTGAGTGAATACAAAAATTTTGGAATCTATTAATACCGAAGGTGGTGGTCGTTATGCCATGGAAAAGTTGAAAAAATATATTTTTTATAGTAACAAATGTTTGGAAAACAAATCTTCTTGTGATTTGCCAGGCCTTTCTAGAAGTGCCGGACAAGTCAAAGAATCGTAGCTCCCTCTCCACAAGACTCTAGGACGGTTCTCATAATTTTTTTGTTTTTCAAACTAAGAGTGGGGGGAGAAGTTCCCAGGCTATTGGCGCCCAAGTGTTTCAGTGGTAACATGCTCGTCTTCCACCATGAAGGTTACCATCAAGGTCCATGGACCTTGAAAGAATATAGAAAACAAAAATTCTTTACCAACCAGGCCTAGGACAACCACTGATAGACGGCGCCTTCATTTCCCATCCAACTCCATTGGTATGAAGTTGGCGTATGGTAAAGTAATAGCAGCATAGGGGGACTGTGCTGAGGGTGTGGGAGCAATGCAAAGAACACACTGCTTTGGACCGATTTTGACCATAAAAAAACAAAAAGCTTGACACTTAAATTTTCTTCTGATGTGCCAATTCCTGCATTAAAACTATCCTGGTTCTATAATATGAATCAGTTCATTTCTACACATTTTATATTTCACACTGCATCAATCAAAATTAATAACTGGAACGCAAAACGTGAATGCTCAAATCCTATCTTACAATCAGATTGTCACAAATGTATATATTTTTCACAATGAACAAAAATGTTTCACAAAATTTTTATAGTGATACGAAAAAAAAAGTGAAAAAGGTAATTCTTTGCAAATAATTTTGAAGGCATTTTTAGTCTAAGGATGAAATGAAGTACTGAATATAACATCTTTTCTTCTTTACAAAAAATAATAATGAATGCGGCAGTGATCTGAGAATTCCTCGGGGGGGGGGGGGGGGGAGAACATAAGGCACTTGTTAATGTTAGTCAATGGAAAAATTGTTGTCTCGATTAACACAAAAAAAAAAAATGATGATATTCAAGAAACACGACGGGGCAATTCTGAACCAAGCATTATGGTGAGACTCGCTAAATTTTGACTGTTTTTTAATCGAAGAGTGTTTTCGTTGACGATATGAAGCAGCACAGCAAAAGCTATAGGAACGCTGATCACTTCTTTCTGATCCGTTGGCAATGCAAGTTTCAGCCGCTCATAGGCTCCACAAAAGTCAACAGCGTTTTTATCGGAACGCTGCTTGTCTGGCTCTCCGTCAGCCCCACCAGGACTCTTGGACAGTCGCTCTTGATCTAAGTGTGCTTTGATGATTTTCCAAAGTGCTTGTTTCATTTGAGCTTGATTGATAAACTTTGCTACTTTCACGTAAGGTATTATATCCTGTTCTACCAGATCGGGTTCTGCAACCATACTTTTTTCATGGCAATCTTCATCCCCATTGACACTATGATCGGGACACCCTACGTCATCTTGGTAATCGTTGGGGGTTTTATTGTCGACACAGAACTCCCGATCAACAGGGTTGTCGTAATTATAACCCCCGATGCTCTTATTGAGAGCAACAGCCATTCTCGGCTTCCGAACAACGTTTGATTTCAAGAACAGTTTGCCAGTGTCCTTTGGATCATACACCCAAACGGGATATGTAGTGCTCTCTGTACCCCATTCTTCAAGTTGCGCCGCGGACAACACGAGATTTCCACCACGACTCAGCCTATCTTTGTGCACGCTTGGTTCGGGCATCTCAAAAGTAAACTTGAAAGGTACTTTCGATTTGTCATCCTTTTCTGTCTCGTTATTTTCTTTCGTAAACCGTGAGGACTTCGCCCCCAGAGTTCTTCTTCCTAGCACTACAGCTTCCAGTAGAGGATCAAGAGCAGCGTATTCATCTGAAGCAGATGATGGCAAACACATGGTGATGTTTCTAACAGATAGCTCGTTCCGAGAAGCTCTCGGCACAGTGTACATAAGATTCGTGAAGCGGGCGCTGACTCGTCTCTGTTGATTTGTGAGATCAGGAGTCACAAAATTACCCCCGTCGCCACCAGCCCCAACCGATTGATTTGAATCAGCAGCGCCATCGAAATCATCCGGGATGGAAGCTTGTTCAGTTAATATCTCGGGATCAATGCGCAGGTCATCATCGGTTTCCGTCGCCACGAATACCTGTTGGCTGAGTTTTTGAATCTCAGCATCATTTGTGTAACCAGCATTACTTCCTACCGAACGACGAGGTAAAAGCTCATCAGAATCCAATGGCCACTTCGGTTCGTTCAAGCAATACACTGATAGGGTGGGAGCAAATTTCAATGGTGTTTCCGCAGAGGCATATGAGAAACGATCCATCAAGTCTTTTGGTAAATCAATTTTAGAAAAATCACACATTTCCGGCTCTTGATAGACATAGGGCACTGCCTCGTTCATAATCACTTTACAAGCATCGCCACTGACATTCAGACTCTTCAAAACGCCAGCGACATCTTCATCATCAAAAATATCTGATAACTGATGGAATTTCTCATGTGGTTCGCCGTCGGTCTCAAGAGTATCATCGATAGCGTCAGGATTAGCAGCGACTTGACTCTTTAACTTCCTATGTTTTGACTTCCTTCCCTTGGGACCACTCGCAGCTCCACCGCTATCGTCCATCGAATCGCCCTCCTCACCAATGTTTCCGGACCCGTCATCGGCTCTGGTTTTCTTCTTCGTCGGGATACTCAGCGAATCAGCAACCTTGAGCGTTTTGGCGTGCAAACTGTCGACCCTCACGCCATATATCCTGGCACTGGCCATGAGGGTCATGCTGGCCATCTGGAAGTTAGGGACCCTGGCGCTCTTCTTGATCATCTCGTACATGTACTCGATGAGGTGGAGGCCAAAAGCGTTCTTGGTGTTGATCTTGTTCTCCGACGTGAGCTTCATGCACATCTGGTAGTGCTCCCGCTTCTGGCTCTCGTTCAGGGCGTTGACGGTCGCCTTCGAAGGCCTGACGGAGACGCTCTGGCGTCGGAAGGACGCGCTCATCCGAACCCG
Organism: Pholcus phalangioides; assembly: GCF_987345545.1. Lineage (NCBI taxonomy): Eukaryota > Metazoa > Arthropoda > Arachnida > Araneae > Pholcidae > Pholcus > Pholcus phalangioides. The sequence goes on along the minus strand of NW_028301615.1, from coordinate 17,062,205 downwards.
CTGGCGTTCCAGGACGGTCCGCTCTGCCTCGTCGTCATTCTCCGGCAGGACCACGGACGCGTCGTCACACAGGAGCGTGAATCCCGCAGCCGCTGCGTTGGTGACATTTGATTTCCTCCTTACGGCCGAGAATCTGAAGTTTAGAGTCTTCGTTGTACTGATCGGGGTGCTCGCGATGGGCATACATCCGACCAACGCAAAACAAAGCGCCATCGTTCACGTGATCGGCTTACGGAGCACTAAAATATGTCTTCCTAATACACAAATTAAAATAATGTTTACAACAGACGGCACTGAACTTATCAAACAAAGCACACTTTCAAATTACAACTGTTAGTAAACCAAATAAGAGCGCGGGAACTCATCGTTGCCGAATATTTTTTTCTAATTTTCAAAAAATAACGCATTTTGAGTCTTGCTTGTTTGAGCCAATCAAATTGCAGCTAACATTTTGAGCTGCTGAATTATTTTCAAGAGATCGACTCTGATTGATGAATTTTATCAATGAATGGAGGATTATTTATTATTACTTTTCAGAATCTGAGTTTATTTTGAATTTGTTCATGACTTAAAATCTATATTATTGTATTTTAGGCGATGATAAAGTTTCTTTGTAAATAAAAACTTCGGCATGTGTCGATGAAACAGTTGTTTTTTGAGTCCAGACTCTAAATACAAAATGGCGTTTCAAAAGTTTATGTTGAAGGATGCAGATGTAAAGATGGATGATTTTTTTTCTTGTCCCATGATTCATCAAGTTGAGAAATTTTCCTGGATATTATACAGAAGTGAACTGGAGAAAGAGAAGTTTTTTTGTCCACCGGGAGTTGGGAGTTTCATCTACCTTGGTATAATATCCAAAGATTTATAGATTTGATGTATCCTGAGAAGAAAAAAAAAATCGCCCATCCCTACTGCCGCCACCTGGAGGCCAATCATTCAAGTTAAGAGAGGCTGCAATTCTTTACTCAGCCATGCTGCTCAGCGTTTCAAGAAAAGAAAGATTGTGGCATGGGCGGAGATTCGTGGGGGGGGGGGGGGCGTGGGGGCATTGCCCCTCCGCCCTAGTGTCAAAGGTGAAGTTAACTAATCTAATGTATATATGCATATATGAATTGACATCATCATCATCGTGCCCCCCCTCCCCAGATTTCCAAGTCTTCTATCTCCACCTATGGATTGTGACTCTGGTATAATGATCAGTGCGCTTCCCCTGTCTTCAAGAGGTCCTGGGTTCATTTCACAGTGGAGACAACAAACTTTTCTTTCCCAAGTTCACCTCTACTTTACTCCAGAAAACCTCCTGATTTAACGTTGATATAAATTTTTTTTTTGCTAATTTTCAGGAAAGTTTACGAATGCAATGGACTACACTCAGTGTCTGAGTCTCCTATAGGCAAATAGAGCATGTGCCCAGGGTCCGCAAATTTTGAACCCAAAAAAGTAGCTGCCTTTAGAAGACATTAATGCCTCTTTCTCCCTTGTTTTGTAGAATTTCCCCACTTTCAAATCTTATTGAATTTAGAAAGTGCAAAATGAGTAAAGATTATCGCATACGTCAAAATTTATTTTGATTATAATATTGTTTTACGCTTAGGCTCCAGAACCGGGGAGGTGGGGTGTGCTGACGTTTTTGAGTCTCTCCCCCCTCCCCCCAATTCTGTGAGTTGAGTGAATTTCCCCAATAATTCATGAATATACAATGCAATGCAACACTCCCCCCTCCTGCATATGAGTATATGGACGACAACAACTTTCATTCTCCCTCAATGTTGTCCTCAACGCAATAATAATACTCTGTAACTATATGCTTCAAAGAATACTACAAATAGAAAAGGGGCCCAATGAATTCCTGGTTGCCGAGGACAGAACAGATGAAGAACAGCCCCCAAATGAGATCGCTCTGATGCTGTGTGACTAATAGAGGGGGCATCAAATCAGGGGTAACTGCAAAAAATAATTGCTGAAAAATTTGGAAGAAATGTTTCAGCTGTAAAGTTCGAACAATGAATGAAATTATTGAATTAACTAATTCGCAGAAAGAACAGAAATTTTTATGCATATACCAAGACCGTAGTGAGAAGGGAGATTCATTCCCCCTCCGTCCAATATGACAGAAAATAATTGATGCACATGGAATAACATATGATGCAATCTACTGTTTTATTACTTTGATCCTCCTCTGAAATGTCAGTTGTGCTTGAAAAAATGTCTGACCACGACCCTGACACATATGGCAATACAAATTTGCGAGTTTTCTCTCTAAGTTCATTGGTGCGGCTTGGGCTGCAAATAGAAATGATAATTTACTACCCGGGGAGTATGTATTTTGTATTGAACAATACTAAAATAAAGGATTCACTGGTAAATTAATCGGCAGGGTAGAAGGGAGCCGTAGATATGGCCCCTAATGATTGTTAGAGTGAATCACCACAGGAAAATTATTGATAGTGCAAAAGAGCCATTGGTGCATGATCCCCAGGGTAAGGAAGCTGTGGTTGTCAAAAAACTTACTTGAAATTAAAAAAAGGAGGCGTTTTTTGTTTTTGCTAAAGTCCTTATTTTAGAACCCACCAAAACCCTGGATGAGAAGGGATGAGGGTTGCCTGCATGTGTTCGTTAGCCTCTTTACGATCACGACCGTAATATTACTTCCAAACACCAGTGGAATAAATTCAACCAAGTTCTCTGGGGTTTCACCATCGTGAAGCTTGATTTAGTAACCCTATTATCTACGGAAATTGTTTTTTCTTTCTCTACTTTCTTTATGTGTTATATTTTATACTATATACACGTGTAAGGGCGAAAAAGAACACGTAGAGTGAGGATGAAAAGAGGGCTCCGCAAATTTGTACTAGGTTACCAGATTTATCGCCGATTCGTTAAATAGAGGTAATCCAAATTTCTTGCCAAAACCTCCTACGTGAAGTGGTTAATGAGGGACAAGTTTCATATTTTTCATGAAATATCCATAAAGTGATGGAATTTTAAACTAAAGGCATTTTGTCAAACTCAAAATAAACTACGTATTTAATGTTATTCAAATATGTTTTACCCCCACCAAATACTTTTCCACCCTTTCCGTGCCTGTTTATGTTCGGCCCTGTCCATATAATCATGGTACTCAAAGGCGAATTTATGGTTTTCGTCCTGTGGATTGCACAAATTTTGCCGCCCTTCCCCCGTTATGGTCTAATTTTCGACAACCCTATCCTCAAATTTGCTGACCCGGGTAAAAACTCGTTAAGCTCTCGCAAAGCTCACTTAAACTCCACCCTAGTAAATACGCGTCTGTCTCTACGTTACTCACATGCTAGCGCACTTTCCTGGTCACTCTTTTGGTCTTTCGGTACTCTTTGGTCACTCCCATTGCATTTTACAGGTCATTCCAGTACTCATGCAGTCCCTAGACCACTGATTTATTCGCCTATTGGTCCATCACTCTTTATGCTACTCTTTTGACCAGTCACAGACCTGCACCCTTGCTCTCTCTCTTTGTGTCATTCATCAGATTCTCTAGGCCACTCTCTGATTTGGTCCCTGGCCCTCTAAGTAACTGTTTTGGTTACTCAACTGATCTAGTTTGCAGCACACCAACTCCAATGAAAAAGTCTCTCCGCAGAGAGCAGGCAGGCCTACAACACGATACTGACAAAACATGAAAATCCAAGCATTTCCGTCTTTACTTCATGGAAAATGGAAGCCAGATGGCAGCATGAACACGAAACTCGACAACATAAATACCTAAGGGCCAAGCATACACTCAGAACACACATTCTGGCATGTGCCGATTCGTTAGAAATTCCGTAGAGGAATGTGTACGAGATGCATGTTCGGTTAAAAGTAGTAGCACATCAACTCCGGTGATATCGATATACTGCAGTTTAATATCGATGCAGTTGGGGGGGGGGGGGTGAAGGCGTCATCTATCGGTGGTCATCCCAGTCTGGGTAGGTAAAGAACTTGTTCCCTATTGTTCTGGATAATTTCTCACAAGTTCTTGAAATGATCAGAGGATGAATCAATCTTCAGGACTTCACAAATTTATTTACAGGAAAAACAGCGATTTACAATTTTTCACAAATGACATTCTCGCATTGAGGCTAAAGCAACAACAACCACTCCCCTTTCTCATGTGATGACATCACTTTTATGGACTCATCGGATGTTCTAGAAAAAGAAAGTTCGAGATGATTCTCTATTTATAAAATTCTGGTTCCCAACAAGCGGCGTTTCAGTCCTAGCCGGATAAACCTTGCAGATCGTTCTAGACAAATAGAATGATTTCTCTCTCTTCTTTTCCTCATGCCTCTGTTAACTTGAGGGGTCCTTAACAAATTACGTTACCGATATTTTTCGTAACACTATGTTCTTTCCCCGGATCGAAACCGTGGACCCGGATGGTAACCTTCATGGTGGAAGACTAGCATCTTACCACTGCACCACTAGGCCACTTCGTTCGCTAACCTGGTTCTTCACTATATAGGTAAATTTTGGTCACTCGTGACTTGTTCCCTCGCTAGATCTAGGTCTAGCGAGGGAAGGTCATGCGATTAACCAAGAGAGAGAGAGAGGTCCAAATCTCTCTCTTGGTTAATCGCATGCTTGCACACGCTTTTGGTCATTCCCATGCTCAAACATTCTCTTGGTCTCTTTTTGTCACTCACTGATCTGGTCACTCACTTTTCTGGTCATTCGCATGCTTACACACGGTTGCCTTGGTCACGCTCATGTTTGCGAAATATCTACGTCAATATTATGCTCATTCACTGACTTCAGAGCCGCAACTAGAAGATTGGTTAGCAGGGGCAAGGATGCATTTTAGGGCCCCCTTGTAATGTTGAAAGTGGGGTAAAAGTGTGAAATTTGCTCCCCTTCTGGTTTAGCGCCCGGGAAGGCAGAATCACCTGCTCCCTTTAGTTGCGGCCCTGACTGACTTGACATCCCCCCCCCCTCTTCCTATAGGCAGAGGCTGATTTATGCTTTCACCGCCTGTAAACTGCAAAAATTTCGCCGCCCCCTCTCTTTCTCCTTCCATTCTACTAATTTCATTTTTCTTGACCACTCATTCATTCCTCACATCTACTACTAAACCACACATGCACCTCGAAAAAAAAATACTGCCGAAGCGTGTATACATTTCTCACGTCTGCAGCCCCTTCCTGTAAATACACCTTTGATGATCCCCCCCTCCTCCCCCCATGGAGGTGGCTGATAGGGGGCCCCAGGAGGAATTTATTTATATTTTTTTCTTTTTAACTTTGCCATCATAATTTTATCTTTACTGAGACAATGAAAAATCTCATCCTAGGATCAGCTCCAGGGTATGGGGTTCTGTTTGTAAACGTTATTCTTATAGTTACGATTCACAAAATAATATATGTAAAAGCAACTCTTGTTGTTAGCCAGTGACTGAAGCGCGTGTGTAAAGGCAGATAATAAAAAAAGTTATCGATCGGGGGGGGGGGGAAATTAAGATTAGATAAAGTAGAATATTTCTCTGGGAGTTTCTCAAGTCATGATTAATCCAATACTGAAAGATAACCGACAGAACACAATGGGGAAGATACAAAGCAATAATTCTGAATAATGAATAAAAACAAGTTCACGAAAACATTGAGTCAGGTATATTATTTCGTAACCTCGGTGATCAACAAGGGACCCACCCTCTCCCTTTCCCCCTGGATACCTGGACACGGAGGGGCTTAGAAAATGATTTTCGTCGGGACACCACGTAAATGGAGATACGGGGGGGGGGGGGGGGGGAACATAAGGGCAGCGTCAATATCGAAGGTGACTGATCTATTTTTATGAACTGACATCATCATCATCATGCCTCCCCCAGCCCTCATCATCGCGTCCCCTCCATTTTTATGAACTACCATCGTCATCATCATGCCTCCTCCATTTTTATAAATTCACATCATCATCATCATCCTCATGTTTTCCCAGTCATCGTACCTCCCCCCCCCCCCATTTTTATGAATTAACATCATCGTCATGCCCCCCAGCCATTATCATTGTCCCCCTCCCATTTTTATAAACAGACATCATCATGCCCCCCATCCAGCCTTTCGAGTCTATTTCCGCCTATGGGAGGTGCACCCCCCCCCCCCGCGGATAAATATGTTTATTAATGGAGATATTAAGTTAACTAGATGAGTAAGATTGATATCCGAGCCCGGGATGGTAATCATCCTCCGAAGTCCGATCAGTCAACAGTATAGTCTAGGTTTTATAACATGTTTTCTTCAACGCTTATTGGCCAAGAAGGATGATTATTTGAAAGCCAAGCTTAAAAATATTCACGCAACTCTTACAACGTTAAACACTTATAACATAAATGAGAAGTCGTAAAAATTGTAAACTTTTTGTTGGACTTCATCGTGACAGTTTTTAACTGTGATCAATTTCATTCAACAACTTATTGTGCTAGTCAAGTTAGTTGGGTTGCATAATTAGAATCAAAAGCCTTTGCACAACCATGGTTCCCCCTTCTTCTATTTAGGGCAGGGCTCTTAGACTGAGATCTTTGGCTTCCCTCTAAGCCAGACTTTTTCATGGGCCGTGAATTATAACTATAGTGAATTTATAGCATGAAAAAAAAAATGATGATTGTCCCGGGCCCCAGGGCTAGAGTTGTGTCAGCCTCACTAATATGGGAGGCCATGGATGCAGGGCCGTCTTAAGAGCCCCATGCCCCCTTCCCCCGGGCCAAGCGATTTTGAGGCCCTTCCAGGCAAATTTACATGCATACTCCTCAAACATTTCAACTATATCTCATTTTTGCAAGTCCCATTTCTTATCTTGTAAAGTTCTTGGATTGTCACGACTTACCAGACGTTTCAAATGCCCCCAAAAGTATAAAATCGCATGAATTAAGATCCGGAGATCGGGGAGGCCGTAGATTAGGGAAGTCCTGGCTGATGACACGTTCTTCTGTAAAATGTGTTTTCAGAATATTCTTACCACAAACTGCAATGGGTGGAGGACCTCCGTCTTGCATAAAGATCGTGTCTGCAAGGCAGTGACGTACTTGAAGAGTCCGAACAGTTTCATTCTATAACAGCAATGCATATCGCTTCCCGGTGATCGAACATGTCACTGGACCTGTAGAACGTAACTTCTCGTAGTGACTTCAAGTAGTGACCGAGAATAAATGATGCAGTAAATCCACACCGTCACTTTTGGTGAATGCAACAGAACCTCTAAGATAGCGTCCGGATTTCCTGGCAGTGCCGCCTTAACGCATGGGCCCAATCAAGCACGGCCTTGGGGCCTAAAGAGAATAGGGGCCTCAAAAACCTCAGAAAAATGACAAGTAGTTGAATTTTTCGAGAATTTTTCTGGTAGGGCCTCAGAAAAATCACTTGGCCCGGGGGCTCATGATGCTCTTAAAGCGGCCCTGTTTCCTGGTTCCCAAATTCAGCAGTTGTGGATATTGATTGCACCATCCAAGGGGAAAATGTGCTTTGCCTGTCCAGAGGATATTCGAAGGCTATTCTGAATCGACCTCAACGTGAGCTAGAAACTGCAGTGAGAACCGGAGTCGAGCGTCATAATCATGTGGAAGCGATCGTTGCACAAGTTAGAGTTCGTACACGTTTGCTGCCTGGCAGTCGAGTGGTTAGGGAGCTAGCTTCTCACTGTGCAGGTCTGCGTTCGGGCATGGATGTTTACTAACACTAACAAATTCCCTGAACGGATCATGCTGATCCCTTTGGGAATACGTGAGGATCACGTTATAATATCGGAGGATATTCCGCATGATCTTATGGACAGTTGAACATGGCCTATCCAACGCCTGTGCTACACGCCTGACACTAGTGCTACTACGAGAATTTGAAGCTCTAACCTTTTCGCCCTGTAGCGAAACCTCCTGTACTACGTCTATAGACACGGGTTTTCTTTCTCTTCAAGGACAAACAGTCAACGATCCTGTAATTTCAAATTTCGTGATCGTACTCCGAAGGTTTTTAACATTCATTGGACCTTTTCGAATCCTCTTCCAAGTCCGATATTTCCGTGGAGCAGTTACTACGCAATTGCTGTTTTGGTAAAACAATTTGACCAAGAAAGCGCGATCTCGTAAACTTGTCGTCATTGTGAGCAGCAAACACATTGAGGAACAAGATCTCCGCGAATGTTTCTAGGTTTTACAACAGCTGCTGCGTGGCATCACATAAATTTACAGACATAACAATATATCACGTAATAATCACGTAATATATAATTACGTGACATCACATAATTTACATAAATTTACCTGTTTACTACAGGTATTCAAAGCGGAACGCCCGCATGTGCAACTAATTTTCCCCCTGAAATAAATTCCTATCACTTCATGAAGTCCTCCACAAAATTTCACACAATTTTTTTTCTGATGATTGGTTTCGAACTTAGGCTACTTTACAATAGGGTCTTTTAATTATGGACGCCTTGTAATAAAAAAATAATCTTTTGCTTTTTGCCGATTTCCACTTAAAGTTATACCATTGTTATCCAGTTGCAAAAATCCAAGGTTTTGTTGTCACGTTTGGTGAATTTGGCAGGATTTGGAAGTGACGTAATCAATTTTTTAAGCGTTATCAAAAACTGGAAACACATTTCTATATTAGTTTCTTACAAGGAATCACGTGTGTAAAAAAATTATTGGGCGGTCGATAGTTACCGCCCTGTAGCCACCCTGTCCCCATCAACACTCAAAAAAATCTCTCTCTCTCTCACACACACACACATCCCCATCCACCCTGTCCTCATCAACACTCAAAAAATTTTCTCTCTCTCACACACACACATACACGTCCCCATAAACCCTGTTGCCATCAACACTCAAAATTCTCTAAGAACACCGCGTGATAGAGTGTGGCTCTCTCGCATAGAGTATGGTTTCAGTGGTCCCTCTGAAAAGAACAACTCCCGATAGATAAGGTTTGGTTCCCGTGATCTCTCGTGACCTAGAAATCGATAGAATATGGTTTCCGTGGTCCCTCTGCCACGAACACCTCCCGATAGATAAGGTATGTGGTTCCCGTGACATCTCGTCACCTAGAAATCGATAGAATATGGTTTTCGTGGTCCTTTTGCTAAAAACACCACGTGGTAGTTAGGGTATGGTTTTCTCGTATAGAATATGGTTTCCGTGGTCCCTCTGACACTAACACCTCCCGATAGATAAGGTATGTGTTTCCCGTGACCTCGAAATCGATAGAATATGGTTTTCGTGGTCCTTTTGCTAAAAACACCACGTGATAGTTAGGATATGGTTCTTTCGTATAGAATATGGTTTCCGTGGTCCCTCTGCCACGAACACCTCCCGATAGATAAGGTTTGGTTCCCGTGATCTCTCGTGACCTACAAATCGATAGAACATGGTTTTCGTGGTCCTTTTGCTAAAAACACCACGTGATAGTTAGGGTGTGGTTCTCTCGTATAGAATATGGTTTCCATGGTACCTCTGTCACGAACACCTCCCGATATATGTTATGTGGTTCCCGTGATCTCTCGTGACCTAGAAATCGATAGAATATGGTTTTCGTGGTCCTTTTGCTAAAATCACCACATGATTGTTAGGGTATGGTTCTCTCGTATAGAATATGGTTTCCGTGGTCCCTCTGACACGAACACCTCCCGATAGATAATGGTATGTGGTTCCCGTGATATCTCGTGACCTAGAAATCGATAGAATATGGTTTTCGTGGTCCTTTTGCTAAAAACACGTGGTAGTTAGGGTATGGTTCTCTCGTATAGAATATGGTTTCCGTGGTCCCTCTGACACGAACACCTCCCGATAGATAAGGTATGGTTCCCGTGATCTCTCGTGACCTAGAAATCGATAGAATATGGTTTCCGTGGTCCTTTTGCTAAAAACACCACGTGGTAGTTAGGGTATGGTTCTCTCGTATAGAATATGGTTTCCGTGGTCCTTCTGACCCGAACACCTCCCGATAGATAAGGTATGGTTCCCGTGATCTCTCGTGACCTAGAAATCGATTGAATATGGTTTTGTGGTCCTTTTGCTAAAAACACCACGTGATAGTTAGGGTATGGTTCTCTCGTATAGAATATGGTTTCCGTGGTACCTCTGTCACGAACACCTCCCGTTAGATAAGGTATGGTTCCCGTGATCTCTCGTGACCTCGAAATCGATAGAATATAGTTTTCGTGGTCCTTCTACTAAGATAAGGTATGGTTCCCGTGATCTCTCGTGACCTAGATAAGGTATGTGGTTCCCGTGATATCTTGACCTCGAAATCGATAGAATATGCTTTTCGTGGTCCTTTTGCGAAGACCACGTGATAGTTAGGTTATGGTTCTCTCGTATAGAATATGGTTTCCGTGGTCCCTCTGCCACGAACACCTCCCGATGGATAAGGTATGGTTCCCGTGATCTCTCGTGACCTCGAAATCGAGAGAATATAGTTTTCGTGGTCCTTCTACTAAGGTATGGTTCCCGTGATCTCTCGTGACCTTGAAATCGATAAAATATGGTGGTCGTGGTCCTTTTGCTAAGTATACTACGTGATCTCTCGTGACCTTGAAATCGATAAAATCGGTCCTTGAATCGGTCCCTCTGATACGATCACCTCTTGATAAATAGCGGGTATGGAGCTATTCGACCCTCTGCAATATCCTACGTGATAGGATATGGTTCACGTGGTTCCTCTGATGTGAACACCTGTTGATAGATAGGGTATGGTTTCCGTGGTCGTTTTGCTACGAACACTACGTAGAGTGCGGTTCTAAATGCGTGGTCAATGAGGTGTAGATGGATCATTGATCATTTTTGTCACACCACGGTCATTTTCAGCATTAAGAGAGTGGCAGTCTCTCGAATCTGACCTCATTGGCACTAGATTCGGGGATTTATCTCGTTTCACCCTGCCAAGTTTCGTACTGGGCAGGACTGTAGCGTCAGATTTACTAAACATCTTATACACCCGTAAGGGTGGGTCAGGGATGCATCATTGAGATTATCATATAGAAATTATGAAAATTCAATGAATTATCTCGCATTGGAGGCAATATTGCATATTTCGCTTGGGGGGGGGGGGTGATTATCCCATCACCACCTCCCCCCAATAGATCCATGCTTGACCGAGACCTCATATCAATCCAGCTCAGGCCAGATATTTCAAACAATGTTTACCCAGTAATAAGACTACAAATCCGTGTACAGATGCCCCCCACCCACTTATTCCGTTTCGCGAAATATTCTCGTCAGGCGAAATCTCTGCGCGTTAAATATACTCGTAACTAAAGAAACGGCGTGGGAAACAATCTCACAAATGAAGGACCGGAATCTATCAAAATGAAGATCGATCTGAAGTTGGCTTCTCGTCAACTAAGGAGAAGGGGGTGGTGGAGGAGAGACAGAGAATTAAAATAGATGTTTACACGAACTTCGAAGCTAGTAATGGGGGCGGAATGTCAATAAAGAGAAGTGAAGTGAGCGAAAGAAATTGTGTTTAGCTAGTGGAGTTTGTCTCTATAACGGCAGTAAACTAGAAGATGGACTTGCCCTAATGTACATCCTGAGGTGGTAGTCCAACACTTCTAAAAATCGGAACGAAATGGCCGTCCGGGCTTGAAAGCGAGAATGAATGTGGCCATCCAGGCACACGAACGTCTGTTCAAACTGGAACGAAGGTGGCCAGTCACGAAAAAAGAATGCAAGTGGCTGTTCAGGCTTGAAAACTGGAGTGCCGTCTAGGCCCAGAGAACGAAAGTGTCCGTCCAGAAACGAAGCGTTGTTTTTATTGCTTCAAATTATTGGTTACAGTGGGGCTTCATTTCTTTGAAAAAAAAAATCATTTAAATCATAATTGTTTTAATTTTTCGTTTCGAGAAGCTTAACAATCGGAAAAATATTTGGAGCAACTGATAATACATACTTCCATGTTGATTCCTAGACCATGGCAACAAGTGGCAAGACATTTAATTTTATTTTGTACTAGCTGTTACCCGCGGCTAGGTTATTGATAATTATAATTTATGTATATTATGTATGTATATTTATGTATAATTATGTATTGTCTCTGTCAGAATACCGGGATTTACTATTATCCGCTAGGGAGGGGGGTTCAGATGTGGCAGTGATTCCAGTGCTGCCAAGGGGTAGTAGGGGATATAGGAGTAGGATCCACCAATTTAATATAGGCCTGAAGGACATTTGCTCCTCACTTGGGGTCACGTTCTTGGAGCTTCCCGCATTTACCGATAGGTGGCTTCGTTCGGATGGGATCCATCTAAATAAGAGAGGGGTCTGGGAGGTTTACGATAGTCTTAGGTCAGGTTTTTTACTCCCAGACCACGTAGTCGGGAATGCGGGTTAGTTAATGATAATCACAACAGTACTGACTTGAAATTACCCACCTCTGACTTGGATGGCTTCTCGATTGACAACAAACCACCGGGCAAATTAAAATGTGTGTTAATAAATGCCAAGAGCTTGGGTAATAAGAAAGATTTTTTAGAAACTATGATAGTTGTGGAGGGCTTGGATCTTATAGCCATTACAGAATCTTGGGCAAACGATGGGGATGAATCTTTCTTACACATCTCAGGATACGATACTTTTTTGAGAAATAGATCTGATAGGAAAGGGGGTGGAGTGTTGATATACGTGAAATCCTGTTTGAAGGCTAGAGAGTGTAACGTGCAGAGAAGTGATATTGAAACCATATGGGTTGAACTTGAGAACAAAAGACGTCATAAGCTTATTGTTGGGGTTTGTTACAATCCACCGAATAGGGATCAAAACTATATCGCCAAAATGCATGATGAAATTTCCTACATGTGTAAGCGACAGAGGGTTCTCATACTAGGGGATTTCAATTACCCGGGTATTGATTGGGAGAACCTTTCATCTGGAAATCAGTATGAAAGAGACTTTCTTAAGTTGGTGCTCGATAATTTTTTGTATCAGCATGTATTAGAAGCCACAAGGGGTACTGCTATTTTGGATTTAGTTCTTACTAGTTCTGAGGATCTAGTTGAACATGTTTCGGTGGGGGAAGAGTTTTCTTCCAGTGATCATCGTATCGTCAGATTTCACTGTAACTTTTCCTCGGGTAAGGTTGATAACAAAAGACTGGTTCCTTGTTTTCGGAGAACTAACTTTGATGTTTTGAGAGGAAGGTTAGCGGAAGTTTTCAAAGACCGGTTGGAATCAGTAGGGGTGGTAAGTCAATGGGAAGAATTTAGTACGAAGCTGTCCTCTGTTTTGCACGACGTCATACCCTTTGTTCGAAAAAAGCGTGTTTGTACATCACACCCTCTATGGTTCACGGATAGCGTGCGGAACCTTTATCTTGAAAAGAAAAGAGCATTCAGAGAGTATAAAAGTGGACGTGGTGACCTATCATTGTTTACTGATAAAAGAAGACTGTTGAAGAAAGCGATAAGGGATAGTAAAAAGGAAGTTGAATCTAGGTTGGCAGATAACATTGGCGCTGACCCAAAATCATTTTTTCGATACGTCAATAATGGATGTAAGGGGACAGTTGGTCCCCTCTCGATAGGAGGCTCTAAGGTAGAGAGCAATGCAGGCATGTGTAGTGCTTTCAATGACTTTTTCGCGTCGGTTTTTAATGGAGATAATGATATTCGATATACGGGTGTTGCATGGGGTAATAAAACCCTCAACGATATTCAAGTAGAAGACGTGGAGGTCCTAAATCTTCTAAGAAATGTATGTGCAAGCAAAGCACCAGGACCAGATGATATCTATCCCAGGGTTCTCAGGGAAGGTGCTAATGAATTGTTGGGGCCAGTCGCACAGATATACAGGAGTAGTGTTGCTGAGGGTATCGTCCCGAGAGATTGGAAACTGGCTAACGTTGTTCCGATATTTAAGAAGGGTAGTAGAGAAGTGGTGTCTAATTATCGTCCAGTGAGTTTGACGAGCTCCCTCTCGAAAATTTTGGAAATTATCATCAAAAGGCAGTTTGTGAAGTGGATAGACGAGAATAATGTATTGTCGGATAATCAGCATGGGTTCAGGAAGGGGAAGTCATGTGTAACTAACCTCCTTTGCTTCTATGATTACGTGACTAAGGCTTTGGGTAAGAGCAAAAATGTCGACGTTGTTTACCTTGATTTCCAGAAGGCATTCGATCGGGTACAACATGGCAAACTCTTGAAGCGTTTACACGAGATTGGAATAGGGGGCAACTTGCTGAATTGGATAGAATCGTGGTTAAGAGATAGGTCGCAACGAGTTATGGTGAACGGGGAATTCTCTGGTTGGACAGACGTCACAAGTGGAGTTCCTCAGGGAAGTGTCCTTGGCCCCATACTTTTTTCACTTTTTATCGACAAACTCGATCAGGGTATCGATGGAATTACTAGCAAATTCGCAGATGATGTGAAGCTAATGGGGGTAATCGGGAATGAAAGCGATAGGGAGTTGCTCCAGACCAACTTAGACAAGATTGCAGCATGGGCAAATGAATGGAGCATGACGTTTAGCGTAGATAAGTGCATGGTCGCTCATTTTGGTTCGAACAACCCACGGTTCTCCTACGAGTTGAATGGTGTCACTATCCCGGATGCAACTAGAGTCACCGATTTGGGAATTCTCATTGACGAGCGACTTAAGTTTTCTGAACATTGTTCAGCGGTTGTCAAAAAAGCGAATAGAATGCTTGGTCTCATTTTCAAAAAGGTCTCTTCGCGTTCTCCTAAAGTCATTCTTCCGCTTTTTCGAGGCTTAGTTCGTCCTGGACTGGAGTATGCGGTAAGGTTTTGGAGACCATACCTACAGAGGGACATAGACTTGATTGAAGGGGTGCAGAGAAGAGCTACGCGTGTCCTTATTGGCACACAGGGCTTGAGTTATGAAGAGAGACTTCATTTTTTGAATATGTTTACATTGGATGAACGCAGGTGTCGAGGAGATATGATCGAAGTGTTCAAAATTTTCAATGGGATAGATAGGATGGACCATGAACTTTTAGTACACCGCCAATCAACCGCTTTTACAAGGGGACACCAGTATCGATTGGTGAGGGACAATGCAAGGTTATGGTGTCGCAGGGAATTTTTCTCTAATAGGGTTGTTAATAAATGGAATAGCTTACCCCCGGAGGTAGTAAATTGTAACACAATTGACACGTTTAAAAAGAAATACGATAAACATGTTGGGGTAAATCGAGAAGCTATCCATTCTTAGAATAAGACAACCATAAGTATTCTTTATGGGCATTGTATAATATTTTATCATGTGTATATATTGTTTATAATTTGTGTTAATTGCATTTTTAATGGGGTTGCTGTATTTTTGAAACATATGACATCCATATTTTTATGGGCATCTTTTTATCAGCCACCTCGTTGGGCATTTTGCCTGTTGTGGCGTTGTATTTGTATTTGTATTTGTATTTATATATAATTTTGTTTTGGGATAAATTCAAATTTTACCGTAACAACTCATTGTGTAGTCACCGAAAGGAGGGATGTGAGGGGTTTCCTATCCCCGGTGATTTACCCCTCTCATTAGATGTGGCCCGCGTAACTTTACGAAAATATTGATATGGACCCTTCGGATGTAAAACGTTGAAGACATACGTAATGCCAGCGGCATCAAAAATTTAAAGTAATAAAATCAGGTATGCGTTTTCTTCGGGATGTTACGCAGTTAACAGATGTTTTCAAGAATATTTAGAATTTCAAGAATTTATAAATTTTACTATCTCAAATATTACTTGAAGCAGTCGTTTTTACTGACTCTATTACTCCTTGTTTCACTCACACCTACTAACAGTCTGGGGTTCTGACTACCTTTAACCCTATAGTCAGCCGACCTCCATAAGAGAATAATTAGAATCACCACAACTTCACTACACCATCAATACAACTTCATCTTGGAATACTTACATTGTCAATTATATTTCTATGAATCTATTCTCGTATTCAAAGGTCAGTTCTCTTTGCCTTTACATCTCGATCTCCAGATTAAATAATATGTATTCACTTCTGTTACCTCATAAAACAATGTTGAAGAAACATTTTACTTATCTCAAAATTTTACAATACATTAAAACCAGAAATCACTCGCAATACGAATTTAACATCCTTTAAAAAATGTGTCAAGCAATACATGTTGATAGTAGAGAAAATTTGTTTTAATGTTTTTCTGTTGCTCAATGCGTAATTCTTAAATAACGTAACAGTTTAATTTGATTACATGCTGCATCTAGTTGTTTTTGCTTTGATTCCAACATCCAAAAAATATATATAGTTCAGACGTGACATGTAGAACTGTTTTTAAATTGTTGTTTTTTGTTGCCATGAATTTTAATTTTAATTTGAATAATTTGAATTTTTTTTAGTTGAATATTCTGCTTTTCCATACTAATTTTTACTTGCATTTACCAGAATGGGTAATTTTTTTGATTGACTCCTTGGTAAATTTTTCTCATATATATATATATATTTTTTTTTGTATTGTTATATGATAGTGAATTTGATTTGAATTATGGATGTAATTAATATTCGGTCTGCTCAGAGAAAAAAAAAAATAAAGAAATGAATAAAATTTACATAATAACAATGAACTAAATTTTTTTTTTAAATTCAGACCGAAAACTGGTTTAAACCCCCATCGTCACCAGTTGCTCTTGACGTCACAAAACCGAAAGATTATGGCGCGATTACTACTGCGAACGAACAATGATAATTTTTCGCTGTCCTATGGCCAATACGGTCTTTCGTGATAAATAAGTGACGCAATCAATTATTATTTATTATTATCACCTGCGAGAACAAAAGGTACTTGTGATAATAAAAATCTTTAAAAATCAATAAAAGTTGGCGAAATCAACAAAACAGTCCTTTTACTGAACAAGAAAAGAATACCAACAGACATTGAAAGGAATATTCATTCGTTGCCAAAAAAAAAATGAAGGTTTTAATCGTATTGATGGCGTGTGTGGCCTTGTCGGCGGCCAAGGTAAGTCCCATTTAAAAATTCTGATATAATTTCATTAATCATGACCGGTCTTGAACTTTTTACGGTCTGTCTCTGCGGCAATTGTATGCATTTCCAAAGGGGGAGGCCGCCAGGGTTTAGTCTGTAGGCCTTGGAACTGACTTCTTTTCCTTTATTTTTTTGCTCTATATATTCACTAGAAAATCAATATAGATAGCTTCGTGAACGTTTTGGTTTGCAGGTACGCCATAAAACCTGGCTTAGGTGATTTTTCTGTATGTTTGTCAATGAGGCGAAGACATACTATTATTATAGTAGATTACATACAACCTCTGACAATAAAGTTCGGTGAATAGTCCTGACCCATTAACGTAGAAGAAATGTTAATGAAAGTTACCTTACTGTCCTTCGAAACTGTCCTTCCGAACTTCATTGTCAGTGGTTGTATTATTACAGTGGAATCCCGTTTTAACGAATACCGATGTAACAAAAATCTCATTTTAACAAACAGTTTACGAATCCTCCAGATAAGTTTACATAGGAACAATGCAAAAAACCTGGAATTCCTTTATAACGACCTTTCGTTATAACGAAGTGATTTCTTCGGTCTCTTGGAGTTCACTATAACGGGATTCAACTGTATTCATATGAAGCATTCCTAAATTGACAGAATTTTAAGTTACAGTCTTATTAAGCAAATAAAGTCAAAATGAAATACGCAATTAATATTTTAACACTGTTTAATTAGAGCTAATTGAAATAAAGCAGGCTTACTCATCCGCCATCTGTGAATGAAAGTGTGAAGTCAATATGATCGTTACAGCCAATCACTGTTGCCTATCCCCTGCTTCTTTTTTTTTTAAAACCTTCACCACAACATCAATTGTAGCGGCAAACATGTTCTTTGCTTAAAGATGGACGATGAGTCCGCTTTAATTTACAGGTGCTTCAGGGTTTATTGCTCTCAATAATTTGCGGCATAGTGCAACACCCCACCCAGAGATATCTCCAATGTGGTATTACATTGTGCGGGCTGATCCGTGCCACATCGGCTCAATTTCAGCCCTGTGTCCAGTGCCGTCTTAACGCAAGGGCCCAAAGATTAGAAGATGACGTGGATGGGAAATCATTGAAGTGCGAGCGAAGAATATTTTGCATAAGTGGATAATTTGCCTCGTTGAAATTACGTTTAGGGGCGAGTTTGTAGGAGCCTCAAGATGAGAGGGCCTCACAAAAATGAAAAGTGGTCGAAATTTTCGAGAATTTTCCTGGTAGGGCCTCAAAAACATCACTTGACACGGGGACCCATGATGCTCTTAAGACGGCCTTCCCTGTGTCGCATGTAAGAAGGGAAAAACATCAGGGCAGTAAGACAGGACTAGACCTATCTCGTTGCCAATATTTCTTCAAGTCCAGCTGTCACGTAATTTGAGTGAATTGCAATCCACCTAAGTCAAAGGGAGGTCGGAAGTGTTCCGAACCTCTGGGCGCTCGTCTTTGGCATTAACGCGCAGATCATGCAATGAAAGCATTCGCAATTGGTTGTTCCGTAATTTGTACGGTGTTGCGAACGATTCTTGAGCTGTTTTCACTGGACCCATCTGGAATCGGTTTTTTCAACGAACACAAAGAAAAGAAAGGAACACAAAGGAAGTTTGTGTACCCACGAGCGGATTAGAACTGCTGCAGGGGGTCGTGCGTTGCAGGATCGGCACGCTAGTGTATACGCGCCTTTATGTAGGAAATCTAGATTTGTGAATCAATGCCGGGTTTGCTCTGACCCGTGCCACAAATGTCGTGGGCGCCGAGCACCCCGAATTCCGACGATGCCAGTCCATGAGATTATCTTCCATCTCCTGTGTTTGTCTTATTTGTTTTGTGCAACGCGCCCAATCTTGCGCGATCGTGCTTATCCGGCAGAGAAATTCCACACAATACATTCATAGTTTGAACTTAGAGACAAAACATTTTTCTCTATACATAGATACATAGATACATTTTCTTCATGCATAGATTAAAAAAAAGTAACTACATTACTCGGTAGTAAATTACTAAATTACTTCAAAAACGTAAAACCCGTTAGTTTGGGAAGAGATGATGGCAGTGGTGTAGGCAAATTGCATGACAAGTTCGCGTATTGTCCGCATTATCATTCTTTTCACTATTTATTCTGCATTATGTAAAATCCAATTCTATGATCCTTCTAAAACATTTAATTTGTTTTCATGTGTGTGGCCACTTTATGCAATATAATGTTCACTTAGGTACTTGTCTACGTTCACAGCCTCGATGCATCCCCATTGGGCAATCATCTACGATAAGCTGTGTTGGATTCGCGTGTATATGAAATTGAACTACTGCATCAATGCATCTGGTGTGTCCAGGGGCTGCTATCTCTTATTTTAGATCGAAATTGAGAAACCGGCTGATTGAGTGGATATTTTTTTTAGTTTTTTTTTGGTGTAATGTAAATATCGTAGGGCTGATTACTCTGTAGAGATTTTTTTTTTTTTTCAATGGAAGACCAACTAGGCTTTTGGCGCTCGTTGTTGTGATGCTCGTCTACCATGAAGGTTTCCGTCAGGTCCGGGGGTTCCATCCTGAGGGAAACATAGGTAACGAGTTCTTTTCCAACGAACCTGAGGTGACCACCGATAGATAGCGAATTCGTTTCCAATCCAACTCTATCGATAGTAAATTGCTGTATGACGTAAGCAAATTTTTAGCCATTTTTGACCCCCCCCCCTTGTCAGCAAAAGTCAACAAATCGGAAACGCCCTACCCCCCCCCCCCTTGTTAGCAAAATTTCGTCATTAGCTCTGCCCCTCTGAATCCTAACTCATAGTTTCATAAAGGGTGGTTGATGACGTAAGCATTATCCAAACCCCCCTTCCCCCTTGTCATCAAAAGTCAGCAAATCGGAACCCCCCCCCCCCCCCCATCGACGATGAAGCAATACTTGAACGGCCCCTTTGTGCTATGACCGGAGTTGATGTGCGTTAAAGTAGCTTTTATTTTAGGAGGGAAATTTAAAAACCACCGGCTTTTAATTCGTACAGAACATATGGATCCACAGCACAGGCGTGAACATGGCCCCCACATCCTGGAGTGGGGCCCCTCGGGCTGGAATCTTTTGCGGGCCCCCGGTCAGACTTTTTACGGGCCCCCTTCTGTAGTTAATTTATAGCGTGAAAAAGCAAAAAATGATGAGAACTGTCCCGAGCCCCAGGGCTAGAGCCCTGTCCCCCCCCACAAGGGGGGGGCATGGGCGTGAATCCATGGGGTGGGGGGAGAGTTGCGCCTCACAAGAACCAGAAATATAATGAATATACAGTAAAACCTCTCTTTTGCGGGCACTGCAGAAAGTAAAAGTTCGTCAGTAAAAGGTGGGTAACTTCATCTGAGAGGTAACCGTTAAGAGGGGTTTTACTATAACGTTTTTGTCTCGTAAAATACGGGATGTACACTCATCTTACATATTTTTTACTTCCACTAATTCACCTTCCCCCGACGTATAGCCCTGGATTTGCCTGCCACAGTGTTTCAAGATCTTCACTTGATGTGTAATTGCTTATATTTTGTAGATGAGTCGCTATCGGATTATAATTATTGCATGTTTTTTAATATAATTTCAGCCGTACGACTGGCAGAAATGGTTGTCGAAGAACGGCAAATCGTCGGCGAGCGGCGGCTCCGATGTTGCCGTTTCATCAACGGGTAAAGGCGGAAAGGGCGGCAAAGGTGGATTCGACTGGACCAAGTTCTTGTCCAACTCTTACATTCCAAGCGACGTATTCGAAATGGCACCAGCAGGCAAAGGCGGATATGACTGGAAGCAGTGGCTGTCAAACTCTTACATCCCCAGCGATGTCCTCAACTCGTACATTCCAAGTGACGTGATGGCTGCCCCGAAGAAGGTCAAGCCGTCGAAGAAACCTTCAGGTGGATCAGCAAAGAGCAAGAAACCATCCGGAAAGAAGGGCAAGTACGACTGGAGCAAGTGGCTGTCCAAACGCAGCAGCGTCGGTACGTCGGGTTCGTCCGCTACATCAGAATCCACCGCCACAAGCGTTTCTGCATCCGCAAGCAAAGGTAAAGGCGGTTACGACTGGCAGAAGTGGCTGTCGAAATCCGGAGGAAAAGGTGGATACGACTGGAAGAAATGGCTGTCCAAATCAAGCGCGAGCGGAAGCGAAGCCGGCAGCGACGTCGACTCGTCCTCAGGAGGAAGCGGCGGCAGCGAACAAGAGTCCACAGGCACCACGGCCAAACAAGGCGGCAAGGGAGGTTACGACTGGAAGAAATGGCTTTCGAAATCCAACCGGAAGAGCGATGTCGGTACCAGCGACGTCTCCGGAACCAGTGACGTAGGATCGACCTCAGACGGCGGGAGTGACGTCTCGTCTCAGACCAGCAGCGGTGGAAAGGGAGGATACGACTGGAAGAAGTGGATCTCGAATGGCAACTCCATCCCGTCAAGCATCCAGGACAAGTACAGCTTCTCGACGTTCGATTGGCAGTCCTATCTACCAAGTGGCGTGTAAATGAAAAAGAAAAATTTGATCGATATTGACTTGACTGTGGAGGGGGAAAAAAATTGCTTTTAATTTTTTATTACTATATATGCATATTTTTATCTGAAACCTTGTAGATAGATCTTCCATTAAAAACAATTAAAAAATATTTTGCATCTATTTTTTGTGTGTGGTGTGGTTGCAATTCCCAAACAGTATACCGAGAGATATTTTTAGAGATAATATTACAGATTCTCGTTTTAACGGACTTACACCATTGAGCTTAGAAATAAACAGGGCTTTGTCCAAAATCAATGAGTCCGGCAGTTTGGAGTATCGAAATAATAGGATATATGGAGTATCGAAATAATAGGATATATGGAGTAAGAATAATATCAGGAGAATAGGATAATAATAATAGCTATAAGGATAATAACAAGAGATATAAGGATAATAACAAGAGATATAAGGATAATAACAAGAGATATAAGGATAATAATAAGAGATATAAGGATAATATAAGGAGTATAGGATATAGGTAATAAATCAAGATAGCGATATAAGACGCAGGTGCTGCAAGATACAGCAAAAGTATAAGTACATTATAACGACAGTTCACAACCAGAGGGAAAATTGTCGTTATAACGCACTTGCCGTTAACCAATTTTAGTTTTTTTGCTCTGTATAAATGGGGGAAGAAAACAAAAAAACTTGATAAATTTACCTTTCTTTTTTTCTTTCCATTTCGAACCACTTTTGTTGAAATATGCATCTAGAGTTAACTGTTTAGGCATACACAATGTAGATTGTATAACAAAATTCTTCACTTTGTGCGATGCAGCAGTTTCTGCAACCGAAGTATTCATTGCACTACAAAAATGGCCTATAACACTTAAATTCAGAGAAAATTATCAAGACTTGTTTGACCTGTGTTTTTGGAAAATTCGAACAAGGTGGGAGGGGGAGGGAAATAAAAAGGATGTCAAAACCAGAGGTCATGCCCCACCTGCCCAACCAACACACCTACAGGTGAAATTTTGTGTTTTCCACCTCCTAGAAAGAGAACAAGAAGATAAGATACAGCAGTGGTGTCTTATCTATGGAGATGTACTGACATGCGCCGTTTATAAACACACATGAATAGGATGAAGAGATTTTTTTTAAAAATGCCACTCTTTTTTTCCAGTCTCCATTTTATATATAATACTTAAAGAAACGGGGAAGGAAAATATTCTTTTTGAGAATTCTCGTTGTCGTTATAGCGAATATGTGTCCGGACTTTCATTCAGAAATAACTCGCTACAGGCGGATATTTTTGTATCTTTAACATTAGCTCTTTGACAATCACTTGCGAATTACTCGTAATATAGAGATTCTCGTTTTAACGGACTTTTACTGTATTCAAAATTCTCAAGGGTGCGTCAAATGTAAAAAAGTTGATGTTCCTTATATACAGGGTGTCTCAGAAACAGGGCCGTCTTAAAAGCATCATGGGCCCCGGGCCAAGTGGCTTTTCTGAGGCCCTACCAGATAAATTCTAGAAAATTTTAACTAGATCTCGTTTTCGTGAGGCCCCCGGGCCGTGCCCGGGTGGGCCCATGCGTTTAGACGGCACTGCCCATAAATTCGTAGATATTTTAAAAATTGAAGCGTAAATAGTATATTTGAATGCTGTTTGCAGAAAAAGTTTTTTTTTGTTTGATACAGAAGAAATTAGCTTGGATTTTTGTCGATAGAGGGGCCCTGCATGAAAGCAAATCACTGGAAATATGCAAATCGGAGTCCTATAACAAGCAGGATGTACACCTGACAGCTCATTTCTGAATATTCACGTTACTGGCACTTAAATAAGGTTTTCATTGTGATACTGACATTGGTGGATAGAGCACTATTAGTGAAGCAGTTTTACCTCAGCCCCGAAACGCCGGCTAAAGATTTACGAATGTTTCGGGTACAGAAGAGATTGAGAAAAGGTTCAAGGCCCAATCACTACTGCCGGACTGACGTACAACTCCCTGTATTGATAAAAATTCGAACTAATTTTTGAGCCACATCCGAATATACCAATTCATTCAATTTTTATGAACTTTTAAACTATTCGCAAATTTATGGGACATCGTGTAATTTCCAGTATTATACTGTATGCACAAAATGCAGGGCTGGAAGTAGAAGTGGGGATGGAGGCAAAAAAAGCAGTATGCGCCCCGGGCAGTATTCTTGAAAGAGATAAAAACCAAAAATTGTTACAAAACGGTTTTTCAACGGTGACTTTTTCAGTGGTAGAAGGGGTGAATGAATGAATGAAGGGGCGGTAAAATTACGTTTGCCTGCTCACCCGCTCCCGTGAGAGGTAACGCAATAGCAGAGGCTCAAATCCAGTACATTTACCACAGCACAGCTACCATATTGTGGACACAGGTGAATCTGTGGGGGGCAAAGGAGACAAAAGTTGATTATTCAATACCTCTTAGCATAAGCGAATACAGGCTTTTCGTACGGGGAGGGGGGAATCGACCTTCACCCTTTCACCTATGCTAGTAATACAAATTTTTTGGGAAACGGAGGCGGCCGCCCTCTTCCTAATTCCGCCTATGCTAGATAGCTAGTATATGTAGTAGAACCTCTCGGTAACGGAGACTCGCAGGAAACCAAATTTTTTTTTTTCTCATTAACGGGGAGTGCTCGTTCAAGGAGATTCAACTGTGCATGGGTCCTTACATCGTGGAACAAGGCTCTTAGGCTGAGATATTTGGTGGGGCCCCTCTATGTTGAATTTATGACGTGGGGAAAAAAATGTTGAGATAATCCCGGGCCGAAGCCCTGTCAATCCCACCCTTGTGAGGGCCGTGAGTCGGTGATGATCTGGGCTATCTGCTTTGCTTAATCATGCAGGCCTCCTATGGACACGAGGCACCGGAACATGTTGTAAGGTATTCCGAGTCACTGCCCCCCCCCACATCCTGGAACAACCCCCCTCCCCATGCCATACTTTTTTTACAGGTTCTTCTATACTACTACTAAACCACACACGGATCTCGTCCATACATGGGCGGAGATACGGTGGGGGGAGGGGGCAAAGCGTTAAAGATAGAGCCGACTGATCCAATGTATATGCGTATATATGATTTGACATCATCATCGTGCCCCCCCCCCCAGACTTTCACGCCTATCTCCGCCTATGGGTCTATATTCCTCCGAAAAAGCTTTTCCTAGAAAAGCTCTGCTAGAAAAAAGAGCACCCAAACAGCAACTCCGAACTATGCCTAAATTAAGGTCAAATATAATGTGAGTTCTTGAATGCAACTTGAATAGGATGGTTTAATTAGATCTCGGGAATCAAGAACACTCGTGAGCACAAAAATGGGAAACAGTCGAGCACTTTTGGGTGCTTGCCTATAAATAGTTGAAATTACAGTAGAAGTCCGATATAACGACGGCTCACGATCACGATAAAAATTGTCGTTATAACGGACTTCTCGTTATAAGCGAATGTTTTTGTAACATTAGTTCTCTGACAATCACCTGCAAATCACTCGTTATAACCGAGATGGTTGTTATAAACCATACTCGTTATAACGGACTTTTACAGTGTATCTACTCTAGTTATTGAGAAAGGTTTGAACATGATCTAGAGATCAGTGTTTCCCAACAGGGGAAAATCGCCCCTGGGGGAGATGGAATGGTCTAGGGCAGCGGTTCTCAACCGGTGCTCCATATAAACTTCCCAGGGGCTCCCCAGCAGCTCGAAGAAAGTAAAATAAATCAGTAAATTTGATTAATAAATAAAAAAAAGAGTTCTGAAGGGTTCCACCCCATATAAGTTATATACTAAAAAGGGCTCCTTGAGCCAAACGGGGCTCCGCCATAGAAATAATACGTTAAAAAGGGCTCCTGCTTCCGTCAGAAAAGGTTGAGAACCGCTGGTCTAAGGAAGCAGTAGAACCTAAGGGTCCTGTATGAGTTGGTTTGAGTTGTGTGAAGGGGGAAGTGAGAGAAAACTTTCTGAAGAGAAGGGATGATAGAGCCTCGGAACTCCGGACCATAGCTCTCCAAACTTTTTGTTCTATCCATGAATTCTGACTGTGCGTTTTCCCCCATAGGAGGTCGTCCCGTTCACCGCGGATGCATCATACATCGCGGACCTCGTCAATAAGCAAGTGGTAAGTTATAACACTCAATCTATCGATCCATTAACGAGAGATCGTTTCCATCATTTTGTTTGATTTGTGAAAAATATTTCTTTAACGAGACATCATGAATCTCATTCATATCATAAGACAAAGTCATAGCGCGGTGGTTGGACGAGCTCGTCTCGGAAGCCGTCATCCAAAGGGTAAGTCTTTTTTCCTAATTCATAGCAGTTTGTTTTAAGAGAAAATTTGATTATATTTTTTATTTTTTTCTCTCTCTTGCATCATCATTGTCACATGTTGTAGTCTTGACAATTTAAATCCCTTGCGAGTGGCGGTAAATTAAAAACTTAAAACTTTCAGTAAATCTGTACAAAAGGGTTATGTCTAAAGGGGTAGTTTGAGCTCGGGGACGTAGACTGGTTTGTTGGGGGTTGATTATACCGGTCCTTGTATTTAGGACCTTTTGACTGTTATACTTTCCTGTAACCTTGAAATAGCTAAATGTTGGATTTGAGTGATATAGGGCAAGACTTGGTGACAGAGGCGGATTAAACGGAGGGCGCACCGGATGCGCACCCGAGGCCCTGACTTCTAAACGGCCCAGAAAAACGCAACTTCACACTTTTTTCTAATTTGGGGGGGGGGGGGCAATATTTTCTTTTGTGCCCGGGGCTCCTACTGACTTTAATCTGCCACTGCTTGGTGATGAGGGATATGGTGCTCGTGCATACAAATTTTTCGACAAACCTCGCACGGTTAGAAAACTTTCTACCCATGGCTCGCGGCTCTTAATAATAACTTCATCTGGTATTATCGATGAAGTAACTTACAGAAAGAAGTTACAGCATTCATAATAGGATATAATTGATGATAATCGGAAAATTTACTATAAATTAATTTACATCGGGTGATTTCGGCTTTTTTTTGGACAGTAATTTAAAGCTTTAATCTTTCATTTGCGCTGCATGAGGCTTCGCAAGTCCTGGAGGAGACCGTCGACAAAGTCGCCGAAGCTTTCGATGGGGTCGAGGACGTCGTGAAAGAAGCAGAGGTAAAAGTTTTAATGCTGAAGTTTTCATTTACTTTGAATGAATTCGATTTTTATTTACGGTAGATGAGGAATGCTTGTTATTTGCATACACGATTGCTTGTATTTGTATTCATTGACTTGCACTTATACATTTTTTTTCTTCTAGTTTTAGAGTGATGGTCTTTCCGTCAAGGGATTGCGGTCCATCGGAAGCCTCAATTTTTTTATTATTCGTTTAATCCATGCATTTTCCCCCCTTTTTTATGCTACAATATCGGTTTTGGAATGGCCATATAAATTAAATCGTTCTCGAGTGCTATAGTTGTAATATTTGCATTCAGAATTCATACCCATTGATACTTTTGTACGGTTAATGATGCTCAATCGACAAATGAATGTCTATGACAAGTACGCTTATGCCACTATTTGCATGAGTTGATTATTTTGTTAGCTGAGTGAAATCAAGAATATATTGACGTTGAGATAAGATATTATCAAATTGAAATTGTATTGGTTTTTTCGCCAGACATCCCTCTAACTCAAATATTTTATTGATAAGTTTCTTTCCAGGTGGACGAGTGTTCATCTTGGACTAAGATGCCGTTACTTCATGATCATAAATAATAACAACAAACGGACAAAGGATTAAAAGAGTTATCTTTGTGTAAACAACCTGTCTCTAATATTATTTTAATCTTGCTTTCTCTTTTTCTTTTCTTTCTTACTCTCGTTTTAGAACCCAATCCCTGGAGTTACCAGCTGAATCGATTACAGAGGTGCTGGCTGCGTTGCCTGAGGTGTCTGTTTTAGTCTCACCAGTACAGGTAAGTATTGTGATAAGTAAAGGTAAGTATTCTCTCATTGTTTTTAAATGTAATTTAAATTTAATTTGGAAAAATAAATAAATTTTAAACTGATAATCGTTTTAAATTTGAAACCAACTTTCAGAAATAATTCATTAATTTGACGAGTTCAAACTTAATCTAATTAATCTGAAATAAATTTTTTAACTTTCACAAACTGAATGCTAATTTAATTAAGCTTTAACTCATTAAACTTGACTTTCTGTGACTCTGAAAGTAATCAAATTAGTCTAAACTATACTTAAAAAGATGCAATTTAATATAGTCTACAATAACTCACTTCAAATCGATATTTAACTGATGAAGGCATTAAACTAATTCAGTTACTAACTCAAAATTACTAACTAAAATAAACTTAAATAACAAACTAGATTTTTAATGATTTTCTAATTAGAAATAAAAAACTAAATTAATTGGGACTCGAACTTGCAGGCACTTCCCCGTGGTTGAGTCCCGGGAAGCTTCCTTTTTCTGGAAATCTTGCGAAGAGCTGCATTCAAATCTAATTTTCAATGACTTCTAACTTATGTTAACAATTTGCATAAGTAATCATATAACTAGCATACTATTATGAATCATGACCATCCATTAGGGCTCAATTTAGAATTCTTTACTGACTCATGTTTTCATCGTAGCTACTCTGTATGAGTGTCTGGATTAGTGTTTCCCAAAGTGAGTATTGTCATTCCCGGGTGGCGATGGAATGGTCCAGGGGGCTGGTAATAGCTATAGGTTTAGTATAGGTTCCAATGGATGGGCTTGAGTTTGGGAAGCATGAGAAGGTTTTTTTTCAAAGAAAATGAGTGGAAATGATGGAACAAAATGATTGGGAAATAGCTATTGTCTAGTGTAGACAATAGTTTCCCAAACTTCTGGTTTCATCACTCCCCTTCTTCAGAAAATTTTTATTCTCATTGCCCCCCCCCCCCCCAATTCAAGTCAACCCATAGGATCCTATACTAAATCCAAAGCTTCTGCCAACCCCCCAAGACCCTTCCATCGCCACTGGGGGGCGATATTGCCCACTTTGGGAAACACTGGTCTTGATTTTGACCCCAGAGGTTTTCAATCTTTCCCACACGGTGGGCCAAAATGGAACTTCTCACGAAGCCTGCGGGCCACTAACTCATGTAATTTAATGATAGCATTTAATAGAAGGAGCCAATGGGGCCCTGAGTAAAAATAATTGAAGACTTTTATTTAGTCTGAAATTATTTCTTTAATTAATTATGAATTTTGATTAATTCTGAAATCATTTTTCACTAATTTTGTAAAAGTTTTTGAGGAATTACAGGGCCAAAAAAATCATTCTAACCTGGTGGCCATGATGACGTAACGGCACTGCATAGAACCAAAAAGCCTCCTAGGAGACTTTGATAGAGTCCCCCACAAGAGGGAAACTCACTGAACCCAGGGGTCTGGAGATCGACCTTGTTTTTTTTTGTTCATCCATACTTACTATTGCACTTTATTTTGCACTCCAAAAAAAAAATAAATTTTGATTATTTTTTATCACCAAAATAGCATTCAATCACGCTTGAAAAATGTCCAGAACCAGCCGTGCCCGGGTCATGTCCCCATAGCTCTGTGGATTAAGATGTCCTTGTATAAGTGGCGGATCAAAGTAGGTCGAGGCCCCGGGCGCAAAAGAAAATATTGGGCTCATAAATTAGAAAAAAGTGTGGAGTTTTGGTTTTTGGGGCCTTTAAGAAGCCGGGGCCCCGGGCGCGCCGTTAAATCCGCCTCTGTCCTCGTACTGTGCTCCATTCTGAAAAGCAGCGGCATTTTTTTACCCACCATATTTTACTTGAAAGCTTTATTTATTCACAGCTCTTTGCCCCTTCACGACTTGCCGTGGCTCCTTTTTCCATATGATTTTCATCCGAGATCCTCCTAGAATATCTCAGGACCACAAAGGGGGCCACGTAGGCCCTTCAGGTTGAGAACCATTGGAACCGCAGCGATTATCAACTTGTGAAATATTATGTGAAATATGATCCGTGAAATATTTGAAACAATTTGGATTTCTTGACGGGTTTTCTATAAATTGATACTGATTGACAACATTGGTTGAATTTTAGTTCAATTAGAAATAAATTTTGAAGTTCTCCTGCGGACCATTGATTCGAAAACGCTGCTGGTCTCTGGGAACGATGCATCGCATTCTTCCCAGCTTGAAAACCATCGGCTTCCTACATTTCTTCATACAGTAATAAATCGATTTCAGGGAGGGTAAAAAAAATTCGTGTCACGCCTGAATAATTTTACTCTCTTTCGGGGTATGGGAAAATCAAGATTTTACTGTTGGACGATGCAGAGCATTTTCCCTTTGATCGCAGACAAGATGAGAAAAAATCATTACATAAGAATATTCGAATCAGCCGAAGTCGTCGGTCCACAGTTTCGATACACAAGTACCATCCACGGTTGGGAACGAAAAGAAGCTTCTCGCAATTTCTCGGTCTGTTCCCGAAAAAGAATCGCAGTCGAGATGTCCAGCCACTACAAATACTAAACCAGACATGTACCTCGCCCATATTCCTCTGCGGAACCTCTAATGAATTGGTACATGTTGGAATGTGTGTGTACGTATAGTGAAACCTGGCGTGAAGTTTGTTTCTGTGTAATGCTTGTTATGTGTGGTGCTGCTATCTGCCACCAGTTTTGCTAACTATGAGTGAAGCGTAATAATTGAATGATTTATCGTTGTAGGCCTGTTGCTGTCTGTGGTGAGACTTTTTAATGGGGAGTTCGTCTCGCATTTGCGCCTCGAAGTTGGGAACCACAGGAAACCAACTTCAGCCGACCACCACTTTGGTGACGGTGGGGTTTGAACCCGGATACTCGCGATGTGAGTCCGTCACTATGACCACTCGACCACCACAGCGGCGAGATGTCCAGCTGGCAGTCATTCCGAACGAGCATTGATCTTCGTTGCACGTTCGATAAAGAGAGAGGAGTCTCTGTGTGGATCGATGTCAGGGGCGTCTCGAGCTTCAGTGAAGGGGACCTGGAGATACACCCGATTTTTTTTTTCCAGAAAGCCGGACATCATTGTTTACCGTGCAAAACGTGCCACGCATACACATCCCGCTTTTGAAGTAGAATTTTTTTTTTTGTTCCAGAATTATTTTACCGTTCTTAATAATGCCAGATAACTTAATCCTTAGCACTTATTTTTGTGAGCCATCATCATTTACATCAATGTGAGCCCCTTACCCTGTAAAGATGATATTGTGTGTAAAAAGGGTAATTTTTTTTTCAAAGGTGTTCCTGGTACTCCAGGGGCCGGACAAGTGAAAAGCCAAATTTTTCCTTTGCTTTCATTTGACTATTGCGGAACAAATTCTGAGTGAGGGCATGGGCCCCCATCCTAGGCTGCAGGAGCCCCTAGGTTGGGATCTTTTGTACCACCCCCAAGTCAGATTTTTCACAGCCCCTTCTATAGTTAATTTATAGCGTGAAAAAGTTAAAAAAATTATGAGAATCGTCCCGGGCTCTTGTGGGTGCCATGGGTGAGGGAACCAAATGAGGGAGATATGACGAATAGTGGCGCATTAATTTTTTTCTTTGAAACGAATTTTCAATGTCAGATGAGAATTATGCTGCATTTTCTTACAATTATTGTTATTTTTTCAAACAAAAGAAGAAAAGACGAATCTTCAGGAAAGATAAGTATGAATTTCTATTAATCTCTAAAATAGAGATTTCTCATACAGACTGTTTCTTTCCAAAAAATGTACCATTTAAGAAGTGGTTTAATTTGTTTTCTTTTTGTCTTTCAGAATTGGTTGGTTACTGGCAGGGCCACAACTGAGAGTGGGAGGGGGACTCGTGTCTCCAACGCTGGACTAGACAGGGGCAAAAATTTCACCCTATAACGTCTTTTCCACATTACTGGGGAGGGGGGGGGGGGTGTGCTAAATGCGTTCACAATAATTGCCCAGGCTTGTTAAGCATCTAGTGGTGGCCCAGATTTACTGGATTGGAAAAATCTAAAATTTTCACTTAAATCTTTCTTCTAAACTAGTCACAACTCAGATCTATCGCCAAGGACAATTTACAACCAAGTGAGCTGTGTCGGACTGAGTGCGTATCTAGTGGTGTCATACTTCTATATATATGTACTTCTTGTTCTTTCCTGTGCCTGCGAAATTTGGGATCCCTGTACAAAAGCAATATAGATAAGCTGGAATCAATCCAAAATAAATCTACCTGCTTTATTTTAAACTGCTGGATATCCTGTGTTTCCATCACACAGCTCAAACACCAACCTAACATCCCTCCCCTGCAGATATATCGCTAGCCTATCATTACTTTTCAAAATTATCCATGGCTATTTTAACTTCCGCACTAACCACATTCTAATCAAATCTTCACATTTTTCCAATAGACTCGATCACTCTCAAAAATTAAAACCTTTTTTTGCATCCACAGATTGCTTCAAATTTAGTTTTTTCCCCAAATACAATTATTGTTTGGAACAACCTTCCATTTAATTCTACAGACTGTACCTCAATCTCTGATTTTGTATGTAGCATCAATTGCCTATGTCAAATCCCATCACCTCACCCTCTAGTATAGGCTTTGGTCAAACAATATTGTATAAATAAATTTTGCCAAAAACGATAAAGTAAAATTGCCAATCATTTCTAAAATCGCTAATTTCGGGAAATAACGCTAGAGAAGAGAGAGCTTTGGGGGGGGGGGGGGAATCCCCCTTCCATTGTTATGCTGAAATATGTAAAATAATGCTCCAAAATATGAAAATATGCATTTAAATTCTGAAGATCATGAAAAATGTCCTAAAATTACTGTAATTCATGAAAAAATGTTCCATCACTTAAAAGTAGCAAAATATGCAAATCACACGAAAAATATGGTAAGTCATAAAAATCCTAGCCCTACTGATGCCTATTAAAGAGACGATAGCATACAAAAATGGTTGAAAAGAAGACACAAAAATTAAAATTTCATATATTGTTTTTTTACATTTATTTTTCTATATATTTTCATTTTGGGAATTCTCAAAGAGAATGATTTGATTGCACAAAACTTCTAACTTTATACATTAAAAAAAGAAAAGAAAAAAATAACAAAAATTATCTAACTTTACAAACTTCGAGAAATATTTGATCACATGTGCCTCGACAACCATGGAATGTATCATAGAAATGTCAGACAGTTAAATTTCAAACCATTTACACAACAATTTGGCATCTTCACAAGAATGAGCAACAACTATATCACACAGATGTACATGTAAAAAAAAAAAAAATCAACACATCAATATACATCTTTGATTATTATAATACATGGTAGGGATAGAAAAAGTGTAGTAAATTTGATTCGTGCGTCAATGTGAATAAAGATATGAAAACTTTTTCAACAAGGATATCAATTTTTTTAAGCTGAAATAATAAGTAAATATGCAATCAACTAAAGCATGACTGATTGAAATCTACACTGTGAATATCTCGAAACAAATCATGATATGCTGCCACCTTAGAAACTAAGGCTACAGTTCAGATTTTGGAAAGCATATTTTCTAGCTTATGGGAATGTTTCAGAATTTGTCTCTTTCATTTTGATAGTTGCATGGTTAAGATAAACTGGTTATTAAGGTTACAGTTTGATAAAGATGAAAAAAAAGGCCTTTGATTAGGATATATCCAAACACATGCATAAACTGTTTTATATCTATCGTGGCAGCATTTATCATGACTATCCTGTTTTTATCCTTGATATATAAATGTTAGAATTATAAGCATGAAACAATTAATGTGTTTCATGCTTATAATTCTAACATTTACGTATCAAGGGTAATAACAGGATATAAGCATGGTAATTACTGCTATGATAAATAGATTTAAAGCATGAAAAAAAAAGTTATATCTTGCCAACAAGAAACATTAAACTTATTTTATCATAAAAATTAGATATAAAATCATGTAACAAAAAGTACTTAATGCATAATTAGGGATTTAAGCATTATAAAGTATAATAAAAAAATTATATTCAATGTGACAATTATTCCTTCATAAAAATAGATGGAAAATACATGATACTTAAAGAGAGCTATAATTACTAATGGCCATAAATTACAGATTGAACATGAGAAAATGCAGACTACCCAACAAAAAAAATTACTAAAAGATTTTTTGAATTTTCATCCTCACTCATTTGACACATTTTTTCCAGAATAAATGCTCTACAAAATATGAAATGTGCAAATTATCCATTTCATCTATTCAAGAATTTCAACCAGCAAAATTCAGTACTCCTTATGTGATACCAGCACAGAATCAAACGTCTTGAAATCACTTGATTACTATTCTACCCATCAAATGCAAACTCAAAATATGGCTACATTTGGGGGGCCTGATAAACATATGTGAATATGTAAGTAAAACCGTTGACTGGCTACACTAAAAAAAACATGTTAGTGTCTACAAATAAAGAAAAAGTCACTGAGTTCGAAATTAAAAAATGCATTTTCTCATTTCAATATCACAATTGTGAGCCTTGATATAAATACATTTAGAATAACTGATTTCTATCAGAAGCCAATGCAAAATAAGTACATTAGTGAGGTCAGAAAACATAACAGGTTATAAACATACAAAACTTCATTCACAGATTTCATGGTAGAAAAAAAGTATTCACAATACATTTTGGCACACAAGAAATGGCTAGCATGAGGATCAAATTCGCTATTGTGAGTGATAGAAACTAATATGAATCAATAACAATTTTTTAAACTTTGATAATCCTTACAACAATCGATTAACGTAACAAAAACACTTGTACAACAGGTTTCTAAGCTCATTAAAATGATATACCAGGGATGATAAGTACAATCAAGATGAGTGGCAAATCTACTTGTTTGTAAGAGATCATAAATATATATATATATATATATTAAAAGTAACACTTGTGTTTCAATCTATATTCTCTCTCAACATGCTTTCATAAACTCATCATATTTACATCAATGTATTTCAACATTTTTTCAGATATGATTTTTAAAAAATTTATAACCAACAATGCACAGCAATTATCTTTTATACTTTTGATCAGCATTTTTATTATATTACAATTAATGGACACATCAGCTTTCATTTGTGAAATGATTACATACAAAACATTTTAAACACAGAATTTCTCCCAGTGAGTTTTATTCAAAAATATTAACCATGAATAACTACTAATAGAATTTCTTCTCATTCAGATATGTGTGGATTGCAAGTGACACATTTTTCTTTGAGAAAACAGCTGAACTGAAAAATTGAACTCTAAAAATGTAAAAGTAAATATTTAATGCAACTTGGCAGCATGTTATGTACATATGGGTATCATAAATAAAAGGATATATATATATATATATATATAAGTACATAATATAAAAAATTATACTTTCCCTTAATATGACATTCATTCTTTCATAAATGATTGGAAAATATGATACTCGAACCAATTTCTAACTATGAATGGCCACATAATTAACAGATCAAGCATTAAAATTCTGAATACTTTACAGAAAAATTACTGAATAATTTTTTATATCATTTTTTTCACACTATTGATACATTTTTCAGAATAAATTACTCCACAAGATATGAAATATGGGATTTTATCCATTCATAAATAGAATTTTTGCCACCAAACTTCTGTATTGTAAATATTATAAGCTATAACAAAAATATTATAAACTACTCAACTAAACCAAAATAGAAAAAAAAACAAGCAAATTTGTTCAAGAAAGTAACAGCGCAGCTCGCAATATCTGAATAAAATTTTCACAAATTTTTATTTATTTAAAGCCATCAGAGCACTCAATACTCTTTTCTTAATTGATATTTATGTATGCTAACCTAATAAATGCACAAAAAAAAATCAATATTAGCAAGTTATCTGAAATATTTCATCCAAATGTGGAACATTAAACAAAAAGTTATAATGATTCAAATTATGGGTTAAAACCAGTATTTTAAGAGAAAACTAAAATATTAGTTCCGAAAATTCTAAAATTGATAATCTAAAAAAGTTAGTTTATAGACAAAGTGAATTGCACTTCATTAGAAAAATCAAAACAATTCTTATTACAGAAAAAATATGAACAACTGTACACATGAAAACTCACATAATCAGACTATAAAAGAATGAAAGAAATCAAGACACCTTTTGTATAGAAATGCATTAAAGTGTTCAATTTATAGGTGTGAATGGCTATAATATAAACTACATATTGAAGAATAAAACTAGTGATGCTATTAATTTTCAGTTAACACTATATGGATGGAAAAACTGGCTAGGTCACTGATCATTACTGATTGATTATGATACAGACAGAGAAAGTTCACAAAGAAATCCATTTATATAATAAAAAGGTTTTTAAGAGAAAATATTCCTAAAACTTTTCTTTTTCATTGCATAGATCATATTTCATTACACATGTTTATTTCAATAAAAAAATAGACAAAGCACATGCTTCCAGCAACCACAGCAATAGAGACATTAAAAAATCATAATTAAATAAAAAAATTACAATTAGTATATAATTTGAATAATTCTAATTAATATAAAGATAATTGTATAAAATATCATAAAACTTGTTTCCAAAATGGGGAAAATTTTCACTATAATGACGATACTTCTCAGAGAAATTGCTATTAAATAAAATGAGATTATCCTTTCTTTGCTTTATTTTGTGCAAAAATCATTTATTGTGTTAGCATTTTCTCTATGTCATCACAAACAAAAAGCTATAAATACTAATACAGACAATGGACAATTTCTCAAATAGAAAATGTAATTAAAAAACCATTCCAGTAGTACTGCCTTTACATAAATTAACATAGAATATACATGGTTGCCGATATATGAGCCCCTCAGTAAAAATAAACGAATGCAAATGAAATGCAAGTTATAGGTATTTCAGATTACACGCTCGAGAATGAGAAGAGAAACAAAACACAACTCTCAAAGCTAGTTACAGCAACGAAATTTCCAAAAATTCAAATGGAAACACTCACTTTTATGCATTGCAAAGTGATTGACACAGTAAAAATCCACAAATGCTGTTGGAAAGGTATCATCATAAACACTAACGCAGACAAAGAAACATACCAAAACCACCAATGCAGACAAAGAAACATGTCAAAACCACCAATGCAGATCCCTTTACTGCCCAGGAAGTCCACCACCAAAGGGGATAGCGTACCAATGTCTTAATGAGCACTTTCTTTGTCTGCATCCTCCAGTGCTACAGGTACCATTTCAATGCCATTCATGGTTTTCACTGTGCCAATCACTTAACAAGTGAGTGTTGACATTTGAATTTTTCATAATTTTGTTGCAGTGACCATAACCATGAGAGCTAGGCTATTGTTTTTCTCTTAATTCTTGAGTGCATACTTTGAAATACCAAAATCTTGAATTTTATTAGCATTTGTTGCTTTTTGCAGTTGGTAGGGGCTGGTATATTGGCAAAGCTTATTTTATGACCACCTTGTACATAAAAAAGATGTTAATTTTTATAAAAACTGATTAACACAATTTTTTGATTACAAAAAAACTTGCATTCAAGAGTGATAACAGATTGAAATACAAAATTTTGATAATACCCGTTGTGAAGCGCTTGAAAAATATCTATATTAAAATTAAAAAACATCAAATTTAATATCACAATAACAGTTATTAAATACAAGTGAAATTCAATACCAAATCATGGAAACACAAAAACTTTGGAATGTGGATGTCATCTCTCATAATCATATTATGTTTAGTGTGAGATTTGGACCGTACTGAGCTTTATGTTCATTGAAGAGATCTGTAAGTTCTTCAATATACTTCTGATGTACTTTCTGAACATCTTCGTCGGTAGGTTCTGGAATCTTTTCAACATCTATGGGCTTCCCAACTAGTTTTGTGGAAATAAAAAAAATGATAATAATTCTCTCACAAATGAAAAAAAAAAATCCAACGCATGATAGATGTGAATAAACTGTATACTGTAAATAAAATGTGATACTGCTATAATATAACGCTGTATATAACTATATATAACACTAACCCCTATATAATGAAATTATTTCTTAGTCTGCAGAGTATCATTACATCAAGGTTTCACTGAAAACTTTAGGTGGTTTTGAGTATGTGACAGATGAAGTTAATTTTCGGTGGTTCCCAACTTTGAGGCGCGAATGCGAGCCTATCTCCCCATTAAAAAGTCTCGCCACAGCGAGCAACAGAACTACAACGGTAAATCCTCAATCATGATGCTTCATTCATAGTTCAAAAAATAGGTAGCAGATGGCAGCACTATAACAAGCATTACACAGAAACAAGCTTCACGTTAGGTTCACAACACAAATATGCATATTTCAAAGTGCACCAATTCGTTACAAGTTCCGCAGAGGAATATGGACAAGGTGCATGTATGGTTTAGTAGCAGTAGTGTGTGACAAAAAATATTACAGTAACGATTTCAAAATTTATTTATCCCCTTCATGTACAGGCGTTTGGCAACAAAATTTGAATGATCTTTAGCATTTCTGCGATAAAATTGGTAACTTTGTTTGCACATTTTAGAAAAAGGAAGGGAGGAGAAGAGGGAGACCTTAGAGTAGATTTCTCTTTCACCCTCATCCTATGTGATATATCTTTCACTTACATGTATATAGTGGAAAAATGCATTATATTTGGGGGGGAGGGAATCAAACAGGAGTACAGGAAGAACGCAGGGGAAAATCAACTTTGGTTCATGGGGTTGCAAGAAAGCTTCACAATGATAAGGAGAGAAGACACATAGAACTGGATTGAATTTCTTCCACTGGCATTCAGACAAAATATTTAGTCAGTGATCGTACAGGGGTCAAACAATGCCATTACAAAGGGGTTTATCGTAGTGAAAGATATTGTTGTGTCAAGAGGAGTTCAATATTGAACTTCCGGCAATTCAAAACAAGATTGAAAAAATGTTGTAGAGGAATTTATAGTAATATAGAGTGTCGTTGCAGCAAGGTTTCACTGTATTCATTTACAAGCAAACACAGCTTACAAATACAAATACAAATACAACGCCACAACAGGCAAATTGCCCAACGAGGTGGCTGACTTAAGAACATCATGGATCCCCGAGCCATTTTTTGGAGGCCCTACCTACTACTGCTACACCCCAAATGCACCCCCCCCCCACGAAACCCCCCAACGAATCGGTACATGCGGGAATGTGCGTGTACGTGCAGTGCAACCTGACGTAAAGTTTGTTTCTGTGTAATGTTTGTTATGTGTAGTGCTGCCATCTGCCACCAGTTTTTTTTCTAACTATGAGTGAAGTGTTATGATTGAATGATTTATCGTTGTAGGACTGTTGCTCTCTGTGGCGAGACTTTTTAACGGGGAGATCGGCTCGCATTTGCGCCTTGAAGTAGGGAACCACAGAAAACCAACTTCAGCCGACCACCACTGTGGGATTCGAACCCGGATCCTCGCATCGCGAGTCCGTCATTATAACCACTCGACCACACTTACTCGACTTACATACATTTCTATTTCAAAACTGTTCATTAGAGCAACCTGCTTTTGTTCCATACACGTATTATAGTTTGTTTTTTTTCTCTCTCTCTCTCTCTACAACCCCACGTACATATGTATGTAACCTCAGCAATGAAAGAGTATCTTTGCCTTGGTTTGTGTTCTCTTTCTTTTTCTTCTTTTTGTAAATATTGTATGTATTAGTGTAAAAAGTCAGTCTAATAAACGTGTTCTTGCGAGAAGGTGGTGTTTTTGTGTCTCTCTTTATCATACGAATTTCGTTGTCGTTTTCACGCCTCTGTGATCCACACACAAGCTATCGCTATCGGACAGGATGATACTGTTGATAGCAATAGCATATCAACATCCATACAAAAACTAAAATTATTTTTTGACAACTTTTATATAATAGCTTAATTTAAGGATATGAAATGAGATTGGCTTACAGATAAAAAATAAAATAAAATCTCCAAATGGCTGTTTTAAGACATTATCACAGTTTTGTTAAGCTCACCACAGATGCTTGGATTTTTAACTTTAATTTCTGAGCTATCAAGACATTTAAATTTCTCATCTTTAACGTAGTAAAAAAAAAAAAGGTTTCTTTCCTCTAGGTTCCTATTTCTTTACATCCCAATTACTTGCCTTGGTTGATAATCACTTACCAATAACATTGACAGGTTTCCTGAATGGCAAGAGACCGACATTATATTGAAACATGCCTCGACCATGAAACAGAGGTGGTGCGAATCCCAAGACTTCTTTAAATTTGTTTTGTATTCTTCTCAGAAGTGATCCATCTGGGTTTTTGATCTGGTTGAAAAGATCGTTCTCACCAAAAGCAAATACTGGAACGAGAGATGCCCTAAAAAAAGAAAAGATGATACATTGACTTTTGACAAACAAATAAATCCCATACAATTAATGAGTGAATCAATGTATTTGATTTGATGCTTAAACCTTTCCTCAGCATAGTAGAAATTACTACTATTACTCAACCAGACATGCACCTGTAGTAGAAATCACTAAACTCCCCTGTAAAATGCCATATACTTTTTAATATGAAGTAGGCTTTTATCCGATATTCAGCAGGTGCAAAGTAGAGGTATGGGGGAAAAGAGTTTCATTGAGAAAAATCAACTTTACACAATACCTGGGCTTGTTAACGCTAATATAGGAGGATTTTAAAGAGGCGAGATATCTCGTAAATGCCACTGAGAGGGTTAAACTGAACAATCAGTAAAAAAATTTTCAGGTTATTTTTTTTCTTCAATTATTTGATTCAATTTTTTATACCACTTTTATTTTAGTAATTTCGCAAGTTTTCAGTATTGTGGTCTGTATCGAAATATTGTCTTAGGCTTTCATAGCATATTCATATGCAATTTCTGAGATGTCAGGCCATGGTACAGGAAAATTCACTTCCTGGATTCCTAATGAATTATTACCTAAACTTACCAGACAATTTGCTCAAACTTCAGTCTAGGATGATGGACTCGATCAGCAATGTTGATTATGTGTTTAAACATATTGATACATGTGAAGAAAGCTAATATTACAAGGCTGACAACAATTGGTATACTTTTATTTTCATTAAATTTATATGACAAAATATGAGTAGTGCATCCATCACAAATGGGAGAAACTGATAAGTGGTTGAATTTAAGTGATATTTCTGCATGATTTCTTCCGTATTTATTTACCAATTTTATCAGAGAATTTTGCAGACATGCCAACATTAACTTAAAGCTATGTCAGTAGTGATAAATGTTCAGCTTTGCCATGGGGGAAGTATCCCAACATAGTGCAATAAAAAATAATCACTCAAAAATTTAATTTTTTTTAAATTTTAATTCAAGGTTCATTAAATACAGCACATAGTGCCACTGTAATCTAGAGGGCTCGGACCACATGAGCCCCTCTCCCCGACACAATTCTGAGGTCGCCGAGTCCCTTAATAATTCATGAATATTCAATGCAATCCCAACCTGCATTAGCCCTTGTTGGCCATATATACAGACGTCTAGCAACCTTAGACCCTCTCCCCGCTTTCTTTGTATCAGGGCCCCTATGACAAAACATTCTTTCTGACACAAGTTCCGTGAGCTAGACTATGCACTATGCAAATGAAGCCTGGTCCTGACGCGCCGTGCTGTGAGAACCATTTAAAAACCTGTTTTTATCCCACAGCATGGGACGGAAAACAGGTTTTTGCTCATTTAGGCAGAGTAGAGCCAACACCTTCTATAGTAGAAACCCTTCGCGCGAAGCTCTGACGTTACTGAAGTCGTCCATTTCACGTGCAGCCACTAGATAAAGCAGGGCGACATATGTGAAATCTTTACTTTTTTGCAGTATAAGTAATGACTATAGGTAAAATGGACGACTTTAGTGATGTCACAAGCTTCAAAAAGGAGGCTTTCTGCTATAGAAGGTCTTAGTAGAGTGGCGGATTTAGACATGGCTTTACAGATTGCCTTCCACATACAGAAAAAACAGATCAGCTCTGAGTTTGTCTTCTCTCAAACTCTCTCATATGCATATAAAAATTCTTCGTTACAGTAAGGATAGATGCAATTTTATAAAAATAAGTAAAACACCACAAGAAACTCAAAGACCAGATTTTCTTAAAACCAATTTCTGTAGTATTGAGTGTGTCTCCCATAGCTCCATAGCTCACTCTGAACGTCCATTGGAACTACGGACAACCTATAGCACTTGGCAACTCTTATTATGTATAATCACCGGTGAAATAGATAAATGTAGGAAGATTTATCAAACTTACAGAGATGATTGATGTTTACGCATAATAACTGGCAATTATGGATAATCACTGACTTATCATATTTACTGTAACATATACATACCTAAGGTTTGATTGTATTGCTTGAATGATTGGATATGTCAACACTGATTGGCTTTGTAGTTGATTAGTAATTGATTGATGGAACTTTCTGGTGATTGGAGGGGGAAGGGGCAACAGGGTAGAAGATGGACGAATCCTACTTGGATCACATTATTCAATAAGAGCAAAAAACAGAGACATGACCCTGACGAGAAGAAATGAACCCATGGCAGCTGATCAAAACAAGACTTATTCAGTCAAACCAACCAATAATATTCTACTATACCCAGTAAGATTCTATGAAATCTAATAAATCATTGATAGCTTTCAGAATAACGTTTATTCTCATTGGAAAATTATATAGATATGTTACGTGTCCTAGTACATATAGATGGTAAACCCCCCTCTCAAGATTCTTCTTGTGCAGTTTAACAGCTGCTTGTTTCAGTCTTCTAGCTTTTGCGAAAACTAGTAGTCCTATAGTTTCAATGAAGTGTGTGACAGTGTTTTTTATGGAACTGCATTTAAAACTGAGCTGGCAAGCTTTGGAAATTTTTCTAATAGGCAGTGGTATGGTGAAGCAGCAGAGATCGGCATTAAACCAAAACTGCCGTTTTGGGATTTTAAACCATTCACTAATAGTAATGTTTCATTATTGATCATACAAGAATTTTTTTTTTCTTAAATATTTCATCTTTGACTGGAGGAGGAGTACTGTGGTGTGTCCTAGTATGTATAGATGGCACACCTCAATCATGCTTCTTCTTGTGCATAGTTGCTTGTGAAAAGTGCGGTTTAACCTTGTGCTGCTGATACGTGAATGTCTTCTTCCTCGTTGTACTCCTTACCTATTATACATTAATAAATTGTTAAGTTTTAATTATGTTTTATCTTCTGACTACTTAGTATCAGCATAGATATAACCGCTAACAAAGCCAAAGACCGATTATTTCTGCTAGATTAGGTAATTTTTTTTCAATATTATAATTAATGAAAAAGAAAAGAATATCTACCCATGTTTGATTGCCAGACGCACAAAGCCTTTTCTTTTCTTCAAAACTAGACTCACAGAGCCAGGATGTGCTTCAAGTGATTCAGACGCACCACCCACAACAAGAGCAATAGCATTTCCCGTACCTTCCTTGGTTAGCAACCATTCTATACTTTCTTTTGTAGCTGCACAAGCTCCTGAATTTTACAGAAAAATAAAGTAAAATAAATAAATAAAAAATATATATATATTTCACATTAAAAGATAGTTATATTCAACAAGGCATATTAAAAATTTTCGAAATCACTGCTTAATTAAGATTCTTTAATTCTATTGTGCATAAATGCATTATGAAGCACAGTTAAAAAAAAAAACAGATCAAAATAATAATTACACACAGCCGTACCTATGCTAAGAACATGCTCTCTATGGAACGGAAACCAGAACTGTCCTTCTAAAGTGAGTACTCTGGGCAATATACCAGGGAATTCTTTACTGAAATCAGTACCTTCCGACGCAAAGCAACAAAAAGCCCCGACACTGATTATGCCGTGAGGGTGATAACCAAATATATAGTTCTTCTTTGGATCCAAATCAGCAGTCTTGATCATTTTTATTGGGAAATAATCGCGGACATATTTCCACATTCGGAGGTGACGGAACCATTCCCAGCGCCTTCCACCTTGATTGCAGATGTTGTGGTCATACAGAAGCCATGGCAGGTACAACATCGGGATGATATAATACTGGGAGAACATCAGAAGCACACAGATAATTACGCCGATTAAGCCTACAAAAATGAAACTCGTACAGTAATAGAAGACCGCAGCTGTTTGCAAACGCCTCTGGAATGGTATCCATAATGGAGCGAATTCTATGCCTA
Organism: Pholcus phalangioides; assembly: GCF_987345545.1. NCBI lineage: Eukaryota > Metazoa > Arthropoda > Arachnida > Araneae > Pholcidae > Pholcus > Pholcus phalangioides. The sequence goes on along the minus strand of NW_028301615.1, from coordinate 17,018,475 downwards.
ACACCTTCATGACTCCTGAGGAAAAATGAGAAATGTTCAAAGTGAATTATTATCTATCAAAAGTATTGAACTATTCAAGCTGGAATCATTAAAATATTTTGAATGCTTTCAAAAATAATCAATTCCATCTACCAAAAAAATAAATTGTGTAACAACATGTATGCTATTGTTATTTCCATAGGCTTCTAGGTTGCCATTCCCTTTTGCACTGTTGGTTATTGTCTGAAGGTGACGTCACCTCCTAGAGACTGCTATAGTCCGTTTCAGGTTAACTTTGCAGTGAAGAGGAAGCTACGAGGGAATCTCATCACTCGTTGCTATGGCAACAAAAGCCTCTTAACCAATGTATCGATGCGCGATATCTAGGGCGATTTCTAGGATACCGTGAAAGTGTCGTTGTGGTTGCTATAGATTTTTGGATAATGGTAACCAATATTTTTTTCTAATTTAAAAATTTCAAACGAAGAAACATCGGTTCAAAACGATATTTTTCCCTTTTTTTTCACAAAATCATTAAAAAAATTAAAATATTCTGTATAAATGATCATCATAAAAATCCGATTTATCGGAACTTTATTTTGCGGCGAAGGAGTACACGCTCTACCTTTTTCTCCACTGCAAAGTTAACCTGAAACAAACTATAGTAATAATAGGCTTTTTATACAGCGTGACATTTGAATCAATCGAGTCCATTAACAAATTTTGGAGCTCACTTTTTTTTGTTTTTTATACGTTGTATTGCATATACCAGTGTTTTCCAATCTTTTCAACATGGGTGGAGATCCAGGGGGGGCATCAAAGGTGAAGTCGACTGATCTAATGTATATATGCATGTATGAATTGCCACCATCATTGTGCCCCCAGACTTCCAAGTCTTTCTCCGCCTATGCTTTTCAATGTCTACTCCACGAACTCCTTGTAGTAGAGATCAATGCTCCACAGACCCCCACCACCAAGCATCAAAAGACTAATTACACCACCCTTCTATAAAATGCAAATTGTGTTTTCTTATAATTCACGTATCATAAAAATTCAATATAAATTACAATTACATAGTACAAAATTAAATTACATCTAAATAAATTAAAATGATCCTGTACACACCTTAACCCCCCCCCCCCAGCTCGACTGTCCGGAAAAAATGGTATATACCATTTTCCTTGCATGTTGCAATTAGTATTTTTTTTGTTCGAATATTTCATTTGAAATTTGTTCTCAGGATAGCATTTCGATTCTCTCATGTTGTACATTTCACATTTTCATTGATTTTATATGTACCAGAAATGAAAATTTCAATCCCGCAATCACAATTGTATTTTTAATGAATCCCAAAGACGGTTTTTAACCAAACCCAGTTAAAGTTCTTTTTGTCATGACTGTTCCAACCAGAGCGCACCAACGATGGCAACTTATCGCCGGAAAAAAAAAATCGCCAATTTGGCGTGTCCCTTATACCAAAGCTGTTCCCTTTCTGTCATGCTTTCTGGCATTTTTATCGCCAACGCATCCCCAAAAGAGATTGTACTATAATAGCTATAATATTCATGGGGAAAATTCATCAATATAAGAAATCTTGGGAGATCTAACTATGCAATTTTTTTTTGAAAAAAATAATAACTGCAGTGTAAAACTTTTCTAGTGCGAAATACATGACTACATATTTCTGCCAGTAGATTCAGCACATTTTTCGGAATTTGCAGGGACAAATTTAATCAACAGGGAAATTTTGCTTGACGGGGGTATGGTAACTATGTGGGAAAAAATTGGCCAAAGTTTGTCCAAGTGGGAAATTTCTTAGCATTTGTGGGAAATTTTGAGATTATCAATCAAAATTTCTTGAAGAAAAAAAAAAAAAAAAGAGACGCAGCGCAAAATACTTTACTGCGAACTTTCCCCGGTAGATGGCAGCACATTTTTTTCCCGGAATGTTGGGGGGGGGGGGGATTTAGATTTACTTCACAGGGAAATTTTTGAGGAAAATTTCAATTGACCTGTTTAACATCACTGACAGGCTCCTTCAATCGTTGATACACAACGGGCCACATTTGACATTCTAATGAATGCCGTGGGCCTACTAAACTACACGCATTACCAACGAGCTCGGTGGGCCATAGGTAGCCCGCAGGGTCATGCGTTTAAGACCCCTGCCCTAGGAGAAGAGTTGACTATGCCATGGTAGATTATTCTACATTAATTCAATACAAATTTTTTAACACAAAATAACATTGATACAATTCAATTTTTTCAAAGATAATTGGACAAAATATATCTCTTTTTTTGTATTATTCTAATTCAACAGTAGGAAGGAGGATAACTTTATAAATAGATAATAAATATACCCGGCGGCAAAGGCCAATAACATACACGCTGATGGGTATGAGTGAAGGGGGGAGGGAGTATTCCCACAAAGAGAATTAAAATATGACATATTATGCAATTATAAACGAATATAAATTTCGGGAAAAAAATTTAAAAGTATTAAGGGTGTTAATCTTACCTCTTGGACCATTGGTTACAATTTAAGATAAATACAATCAGTAGGGCTTTGATCAAGTGATTACAATAAGTAAACATGAAATTTATCTTTGAAAAAAAAATCAAAACTTTTCAATGATTAATACACCTAACATTTGTTAAAAATTCAAACTTATAATTTCATATGTATGAAATGATCTCAATGTGTGTATTATTTTCATTTTTCAAAAGAAAATTTTAGGTTTACCATAAAGTTTAAAAAAACAAGGACAATTGCTGATTTTGGTCTAAAAAAGGTATCAAATAGTAAAAGATTGATAACTTTTGCTGGAACGTAGAAACAATTACTGAAAATTTTGCTAATAAAAGTGATATAAACATAAAAAAAGCAACAATTCTGAGATGTCCTGAAATACAAAAAACATATGGTCAGGGTAAATGTATAGAGGATGTTTTTCAATGGTTGAAGGTGGCTGGACCACTAGTTATGCAGATACCCAGAAATTTTCGCCTGTGTTTTTGCCATATATATATTTTTTGAAATTGTGATATTTTTATAAAAAATAAATGACATCATTAAAATGATCGTGTAGTACTCACGCTGAAAAATAAATTATAAATTTCGCTCTTGCTTCATTTCGTTACAAACGAAAAGATGGTAGGTCATTTACTTTTACAATTAATATGTTAACATTACCCTAATATAGGTATCTTCAACATTTGAGACCTTTCCCTCCATATTGACCATTTAAATCCGTGTTTCCCAAAGTGGGTGATACAGCCCCTTCGGGAGGAAGGGCGGTATAAGCTCGTGGTTTATTGCAGCATTGTATTCATGGCCCCACATCCTGGAGCAGGGCCCCCAGGCCAGGATCTTATGCGGGGTCCCCAACCAAACTTTCACGGTCCCCCCTTTATGATGAATTTACAACGTGAAAAAACAAAAAATGGTGAAAATCGTCCCGGGCCCCAGGGCTGGAGCCTTGTCAGCCCACCCCTTGTGGGGGCCATGATTCTATTGGTTGGTTTTAGTTTAGGGGGATATTTTTGAAGAGTGCTTACTTCCCCCCCCCCCCCAAAAAAAAAGGAAACTGATTTTAAATCAGTGTTTCACAAAGTGGACAACATCGCTCCCTGGGAAAGGGGGGGGCGGCGGCGGTAGATGCTGTGGGTTTAGTATAGAATCCTATGAATTGGTTTGGGGGGGGGGCGATAAGAAAAATGACTAAAAAAGGGGGGTAAATTGTGAGTTCGTTTGAATAGTCTGATTTTATATACATTATTTTATGGGACAGAAAATTTTCCCATATTCTTTGGAAGGTTGCTCATTCCCATCGCAGCATCCCTCTGGATCCACATCTGGGTGAAGGTAGACAACTTCAGCTGTGAATTGAGTTGAAGCGAGTATCTTCAGCTGTGGATGAAGTCAAGGTAAACATCTTCAGATATCAGTGAAGCTAAGGCAGATATCTTCATCTTTAAATAGAGCAAAGGCAGACATCTTCGGCTGTGACTGAGCCGAGGCAGGTATCTTCAGCTGCAAAAGAAGCCACAGTAGACATATTCAGCTGCGAAAGAAGCCACAGTAGACATATTCAGATAGGAATGAAGACTAAGCGGACATCTTCAGCTTCAAATGAAGCAGAAGCAGAAGCAGATATCTTCAGCTTCAAATAGAGTGAAGGCCTGTGTGTCTGAGAAGCACATTATTGTGTAGGTGATTCCAATCATCATATATTTTACAGGACAGAAATTTTTTCCATATTATTCTTCCATTCTGAGGGGTGATCTAGGTTTGTGTTTGACGGGTGGAAATTTGACTGTTTCACATCACGCGTCACTTAAAAGAACTTCAAAGCCTAAGAGACTGAGGAAAAATGATGCAGTTTTTAGCCGCAAAGCAGAATATTTTGCATTGTTCTGCTGCAATCCCTGAGATTTTTTCTCAGATTTTTCTGCAGCGTCGCTGATTGTTCTGCGATGTACATCTCGCATATTCTACTTCTGGGGGTTTTTTAGTTCCTTACTTATCACAAGAACGATGACCATTCTTCAATATACACTAAAAATATGAGAAGATATCTTGATAGACCGGTGAATAACAAAAATAAACATGAAATGAAGGGTGAGAAGGGTTGTGATATCTATACGTGAGAAAGCATATTATGAATGTAAAGAAATATTTAAGAATCACACATTTAATTGAAGTAGCAAAGAGACTAATACGGGAAGTCTTCAATCAACTGGTCATGAAGGTATTATAGTCACAAAAATTCCAATATCCTTATCTGAGTTAGAGATGTGAGGTGAGAATATTCTCCTGGATGTAAAAATTGCAGAATAATCGATAATATTCATTTTTCTTTTAAATAATGTTAAAAAATTTACTAATTTTATTTATATTATGAAACATTCAGTTTTCATTGCCAGAAACATTTAAAACATTACGATTTTTGGTATAATCACCTCATAAAGACAACATTTAGTTCGAGAATATTCTCAGAATATTTTCTTGGTTGTAATGAGAGGTTTTAAAAGTTTGGTTATGAAGATTTCAGAAACGTTAAGATTAAAACTTGAAAATATTTTAAAATTAGATAATTTTCACAGAAATTAGTTAAAAGCAAAGAATAAAACCAAAGTTGATTGACAGAGGAAGCTGTTCAAATATAGCTGTTCAATATATAATCACCTTCATTCTAAGAAGATACGGAACTGTTATTTTCTTTAATCTACATACACTTAAGTTTCGTACCGCTCGTATTTCTTTGCAAGTTGTGAAATTCAGCCATAGTTGTTTCGTTTAATTGTTTTTAAATTTTAATATGTGGGCTACAAACTTCAATATTCCCCGTCGTCTTGACAGGTGGGAAATGGGACATTCCCACCAGACATCCCATACTGGGAAAAGACTTCTAAATTACTGGAGAATAGTCTTATCGAAAATATTAGAATATTATTCTCAAGTTATATTTACAGAGACTATTTATTATAATGCATGTTATTACAGATATTCTTGTGAATATTCTCATTGTGGAGAATATTCAAAAATTTCTCTGGAAGGATTATTATTAATAACTTGAGAATGACTCTAATATTTTTTTATAAGAATTTTCTCCAGTAATTTTTTATAGTAGTCCTTCTGGAGAATATTCTTGAATATTCTTCTCTATGGGATTCTCAAGTTATTCATTGTAATAACGTGCATTTAAAAATAAATATATATTCTTGAGAATATTCTCTGGAAGGACTATTATAATTAACTTGAGAATAATAGTTATTTTTGATAAGAATATTCTCCAGTAATTTATGATAGTGGTCCTTCCAGAGAATATTCTCCTTAATGAGAATATTTTCAAGAATCTTCTCGAGAATATTCCTCTAAAGATTATTCGCTAGAATTTTACATCTCTAATCTGAGTGGTGGCAGGGAAGCGCACATGGTGGATATGTGAAGAGGGCCTGAGGTCGAAGATGGAACAGATATAGTTTCATTCCTTTTCTTAGGTGATTTTAGAGGTAAAACCTATTAATAACAAAAAGAAAAAAAAAAAGAAATTCATGGTAAAGGAAAATAACAAACAGTTTTATAATTAACACTTCTGGTTTGCTGTTATTGTTAGTTTCTCCATTGTTGTGTTAACATCAGGTAAATAATTTTTACTCCTTTAAGATCACGATTGAAAAAACTTCAAAACCTCAGGGAAAACAAAAGACTTAAAATTGTCTTAACAAGCTGTGACACATAGCAACTGGGTCGGAGTTCAGCTCACCACACAAATTTGGCTGCCAACCTCGGTATCAAGGGCAAAATAAAAAATACTCAACATACTATTGTATTTGACTTGAAGTTGATTATAAAGTTGTGAAATGTGTACATGAAGAAACTTTTCGCTTATAATTGTAAAGTTTTGGTGGGCAATCAGTTTCACATTTCTGCTGGTAATATAAAATAAATGTATGGATTGTTATTTTGCAGATGCAATTCATGTTGCTGTTCAGCCGTCAAGGCAAGCTACGACTGCAGAAGTGGTATGTGGCGCATCCAGATAAACTCAAAAAGAAGACAACTCGTGAATTGGTTACCACCATCCTGGCAAGGAAACCAAAGATGTGTTCGTTTTTAGAATGGAAGGATTTGAAGATTGTGTATAAAAGGTTTGTTATAATCAGAGTTGAGTTATGTTCTCTCTCTCTCTCTGACTTAACCCACTTGCTATCATATATATATATATATACATACATATATATATATATATACACACACACACACACACACACACACACACACACACACACACACACACACACACACACACACACACACACACACCAGGGCTTGACAAAACACAGGCTGCCATGGTGATTAGAAAATTAGTACAAACCAGGGTTGGCAAGGTTTTGGACAGTACGGTAAAAACCCTCCTGTCCAAAACTGTCCAAAACCTCCTATTTATAACTATAAGTGAAAAACTTTGTAATTTGATAAAGAGGTTACTTCTATAATAAATTAAACTTTGTAATTTGATAAAGAGGTTACTTCTATAATAAATTAAACTTTGTAATTTGATAAAGAGGTTACTTCTATAATAAATTAAACTTTGTAATTTGATAAAGAGGTTACTTCTATAATAAATTAAACTTTGTAATTTGATAAAGAGGTTACTTCTATAATAAATTAAACTTTGTAATTTGATAAAGAGGTTACTTCTATAATAAATTAAACTTTATATTATATAAATTATATTATATTATTAATTACATTAAATATAATAAAATTTTGAAATTCAAAACAGTATATGCAAAGGGTTGGAGAGAGAAACAAAGAGTGTAAATTATTTTTCATTTTATGAATTTTTTGTCACTTTCTGAATGTTTTTTTTTATTTGAAAACAATACAGGGTGTTTCAAAAAGTTAGACCAAATATTAAAGAGGTAGTAGAATACCCATTTCAGTACAAGAATTTTAATCAAGAGACATGATTTTTTGCTGTGAGGTCAGAAATTAAACTTGCTAGAGGTGTGCAACAAGCATCCATTTGCAGGGCTCCCACTTGTCCTACTTTTCAGTAAAATGTCCTACTTGCTCGGTTTCGTCCTACTTTTTACCACAAATCCTATCAATAAAATTTATGTAATTGATTTTAATTGAGCAGAGAATCCTTGATATATTGCCAAATATTACAAATGTTGGAGATTACAATTAATGATTCTGCCAAAGCAGAAATTGTATCGCATTAAAGGTTATTTGGGGGCGGGGTGTATGTGGACCATTTGATTTATTAGTTTTTCATTTGCTTAGTTTGAGGGTTCAATAAGTATAGTAGTCATTAAAAACTTCTGCTGGTTGAAAAAAAAAAAATTTTGTATTTATTACTCTTCATGGTCTTGGACAGTAACTAGCATTCATCATTCAAAATTATGGTGCAAATAGGTGAAACACCAGTTTCCATTACAAAGCAGTTGGATACATAAGCCTATTCTAAGTTTGGTGATTCTGATGCTACCGAATAGCATTCAGTTGTCTTCTGTATTTTTAAGGCATGAATAGGCATAAACAATATTTACCAGAGTTGGCAAGATTTTGGATAGTACGGTAAAATATAAAATTGTATTGTCCAAAACCCTCTTGTCCAAAACTGTCCTAATCTGTCCAAAACCTCATATTTATAACTAAGTGAAAAACTTTGCAATTTGATGAAGAGGTAACTTCTATAATCAAATAATAAACTTTATATTATATAAATTATATTATAATATTGAAATTACATTAAATATAAAATTTTGAAATTCAAAACAGTATGTGCAAAGGGTTATATGACTGATATCAGGTTATCAAACAATTGAAACTGAACTGTCTTGAGGTTAGATATTATATTTATGAAAACATGAAAGATACAAGAATGGGATAAAAAGTTGTTGCATGGAAATCAGAAAAAAACAATAGATATGACTACAGAATGAAATTAAAGTTACATTATAATCGAGCACTAATAATCAAGCGCAGCTGCACCTTTTAACATTCGATATAACACAACTAATTTAGCTGCCCTATCTGTGCTAAAATGATTTCTAAGATAACAAAATTTGAAAATATTCTTTCAATTGATGCATAACTTCGGCAACATGAAAATAAAAAAAAAACAATGTGTTAAAGACAGTCTTTTGATAAGCCTTCTTCCAGTGTTTTTCGTATTGAATGATAGAATTGTAATTGTATGAATTGTACAATTGTATTGTATTGATAGTATTGAATGATAGAATTGTAAATATAGCTTGAATTTATTCGGTGAAATATTAGACAGTTTAATAATACACACCTGTGCAGACACACCGATCACCCCCGTCCTCTAGCGGCTCTGTTGCTATAGTATTAAGGACAAGTCGCCACTTGTTATAATGACCCTATGTTATAGTGACCATTCCATTAAAACGAGTTGTAGTATAAGTCCCAAACGTTTTTTCCTATAATGATATAACCTATATGTTTTTCTTTTGCTATAACGACCACACGATATATCATCTGTTTTTGATAGAATGATAAGAGACCATTATGAGGAGCTTTGACTACTATTAATGTGAATAATGCTTTGAGATGGGATGTATGAATTATGTAAGTGCAGTAAAACCTCAACGATCTGATGTCATAGAAACAAATGTAGGTTTGTAAATTAAATTCCTGGATACTCTCTATATATATATACACACACACACTCTTTGGTTTGCAGCTGCATCATTAAGTTTCTTAGAATCATTATTTATAAAACTGGTTATGCGATGAGGAGGATGATATATATATATTTTTCTTAATCGAGGCAATTTTTATTTGCATGTCAATGAAAATGTGTATCACATTTTTTTTAATTTTTATTTTACTGCTTGCGAATTGCTTTTTAAAAGAAGAAATCGGGTATAAAAAATGTTTCAGATTTTTAAAAGCTTCAACTCTCATAAGAGGTGGGAACATGAAAGATGTAACTACACATTTTATGATTGGATGAGTTCATCTTGCAGATCTCATCACTGAATAAGAGTTAAAGCTGTTTGTTTTAGCAAATAACTCCATTGGTAATTGTTGTTTTTAACCACAGTATTCCATTGAAATCGTATTGTCTTCCATAATTAAAAAATAAAAAAAAAAACAAATCCTAATAAATTTTTTTTCTTCTAGGTATGCCAGCTTGTATTTTTGTTGTGCTGTTGAGCAGTGTGATAATGAACTCCTCACTTTGGAAGTAATTCATCGTTATGTAGAGCTTTTGGACAAATATTTTGGGAGTGTAAGTTTAACATTATGCTTTCTAGCAAAAACCTTTTTTTTGTTAATTTAAAACAAAGACATGCAATTGATAAAGCTGCATGTTGAATATTAAATAATGTGTAACAAGCATTATGGTTGGAAAAAATAGTCCTGCCTTTCATGCAAGCTTGAATTGACTGTGAAAATTTCTTTATTTGCTGGATTTGACATTGAATGATTTATAGGAGCACAACCCAGTCCTCTTTCTTCCCTCTCCCCTCAAATTGAAAGAAAAGAGGATTTTGAACATTGTCTCTTAGCAAGAACTTGAAATTTTTAATAGCAATTTATAGTATATTTCATCATTGTTAGTTTCATTTAAAATGTTGTGCTAAAATTTTTAGAGGGACAGATTGCTGCTTGCTTCTTCAGTGAACATTTAACAATTTATTTGCATTACTTTTTGCCCAGTGTTTCAGTGAATTTTAATTTTTCAGGTATGCGAGTTGGATATAATTTTCAATTTTGAGAAGGCATATTTCATATTGGATGAGTTGTTGCTCGGTGGCGAAGTTCAAGAGACCAGTAAGAAGAATGTTCTGAAAGCTATTGCTGCGCAAGATCTATTGCAAGAAGTAAGTTCGAAAATTTTATTGATTTCACTACTCTTCATTGGACTTGTACTGGACACTGCACTGAAATAGTAAAATAATTTTATGAAAACTGTGAAATCCGAATAACATCAATTAGGCTTAATCCAAGATCTGTGTCGAAAGTTATATTTTTCCCCAATGGGACTGACAAATGAGTGTTTTACATGATGTTATCAATGAAAATTAAATTATATTTATCAACACATTGAGAGTTTTAGTCACACAGGAATGAGACATAAAGGCACACTTATATTTAGGTGGGGAGAAAAAAAATCAGCACACACAGATGTTAAAATCATAATATTGCTTTATGTGTCTAGTAATTAGTTTTTAAAAATAAATTTATAACTAATATCCAGCATTGTTATGTAGCGACCATATGGTTGTGTGGGCAGCTTGATGGACCCACATTTGAACCCCACTCTGACAGCATAGCGGTGGTCAGGTGGAATTGTTTTTCCAACTCCAAGGCACAAATGTTAGAAGCGCTGATCTCCTATTTAAAAAAGTTTCTATACAGAGAGTAATCAGGCCTACACCATTTCAAATTCATGCATAATACAACAGATAAAAAAAAGCCACACAGAAACAAACTTCACGTTAGGTATACGAAACATGCGCCAAATTCCAATACGCATCAATTCATTAGAATTTACTCAAAGGAATGCTTATGAGGCACTTGTGTCATTTAGTAGTAATAGTATTCTTGAGCGAGATTCAAATTTATCTGTTTCTGCAGTTTTGTTTGGCCCAGCCCTGTATAAGGGACTGTAAAGGATGAACAATGATACAAGTGTTTATACAAAAATTGCCACGTTTTTAAGACAAATAAATTCAATTGGTCGAATGGTCGACGCGTTTCGGCTCTTCCATGGAGAGCCGTCATCAGGACCTGGTGGTCAGAATACACATGAATGAGTGGGTGGAAGAGTGATGTTTACGTCTGGTCGTCCGAAGAGTTCGCCTTTGTATTTGCTGCGTCCGAGTGGTCTTTGGATGCGAATTGGGGAGCCATCTGTTGTAAAGTGTTGAAAGTTTTGTCACAACTGAGGTTAATAAAGCCTGTCCAAGCTGACGAAATAGGTGGTGTATTTCTTCCATCATGGTGATGGAAGAAATACACCACCTATTTCGTCAGCTTGGACAGAAAAAAAAATGATTTTTACGTCTTAAAAACGTGGCAATTTTTGTATAAATTAAAACCAGGCAAAGTTACTAATTTTTTTTGTGATGATACAAGTGTTGTTTGTGTAAGAAGCATGTGAGATTTTTATTTCATTTGGGGAGGCAAAAAACATTGGCTACCATGCAGAAATTTCTACTGACCAATTTAGTAAAAATGTTCTGCTAAGTAAAAGATTTAAGAACTCAGATTTATTTCTACCTTTATTCGAGTTTGAATTCCTTTGCATAGTACTGCTGGAAACATATACTTGCGTTTAGTTAAATTTGTTTATGTATTTCATATGTATTCCTTATGCATTTCTTCCATTTATGTTTTAACATTGAAGTATTCAAGCTTCGTATTATAATACAGTGAAATTCCTCAAAACAATACTCAAGGAAAGAGAGAAACATATCGTTTTAAGGAGTTATCATTGGAATATATTAACACTATGAAAAGTGCACTAGGACCAGAGAGCAATTTGTTGTAAATGGTGGTTTGTTATATGGATTTTCACTGTATTCTTGCTAATATTTCTTTGTCTTGTAAGTAGCAGAATAGGTTTTTTTTGACCGAATGTTTGTTGCTGTAATTTTCAAGGATGAAGCTGTTGAAGGTGCACTCAAAGAATTTGGACTTGTTTGAATATATACTTTTTTTATATTTATCATTCCTATTTTAGTGATTTCAAAAAAAAAAAATGTTTTTTTTATTATTTGAATATTTTTCTATATATACCGAATTTTGTATTCGGATATTTCATATATGAGAATTTTTGATTTTTTTGGATCATTCTATATTTTTTTTGCTTAGTTTATTTATCTTTTGGGATTTTTCATATTATAATAGGCTTTGAATTATTTTCCAAAAATATGAAACTTCTTCTGGTCAAATGAGTTGGAAATTTCTACTTTATTATTTATGACATACAGTTGAACTCGTTTATAACGAAGTTGAAAAAACAGCGAAACTATTCATTATATGCGAACTTCATTATATCTGTACCGGCGGAAAAAATACTGCATATAAGCAAAATGAAACATCTGCATGCAACGACACACAATTTTTGATAACTTAAATATTCTTAAAATAAATTGATTTAAAATAAAAAAAAATTAAGAATCTTGCGTAATTACATCAAACATCAATGAAAATGTGTTGATCATTGTTTGTTTGTTTCATGATATGATCGTGGACGTTAAACACTTTTCCACTTCATCCAATGCTGGAACATCTACACCTCGGAACGCGAAACAATTTCTAAGGTTTTACAAACTCAGAATGACTACCCAGTTTGGAACATTTTTTATTTTTCAACAACAGCTTCATCTTCTTCATAATTTGAAATCGTATCATTTTCATTTTGGATTTCATTGACAATGCTGCGTCTGTCATCTGGGTTTTCCACCAGTATTTCCTTATCAACATTTACATAATCTTGAAAAGAAAATTCAGGAGCAATCACTCTTTTTTGCATCAGGTGAATCCAAGTTTCATCATGTCAATTAGAAGCAAATGCCTCATCTTCTCATCGAATTCTCTCAACCATTCAGAAAAAATCTTAGAAGTCATCCATGCTTTTTTCTTTGTTGTGTATGATACAGGAAGTTTTTCCCCTTTATAAAGCAATGTGAATTTTTCAATTCTCCTATGACGAGAATATTTTTTTTTATTACTGCCATCCATTTTTGTACATACCACAGCAGATAGACAAACTTTGGAATGTTTACCTCTTCTGTCTTGAAAGCCATAGTTTTCAGAGGGAGCAACTGATAAAATATCCTAGTCTCATCTGCATTATATATATCCGCAGGTTTCTATCAGTAACTAAGTCCTTTACTGGTTTTTAACCATTTTCAACAGCTTCACTATCAACCGAAGCACTTTAGCTGGAAATTAATTTACATGCAATACTATGATGGTCTTTAAATCTTTGCAACCATTTGCTTTAAAATAATTTTTGCTTATTAAGCATACAAAATGTAATGCTTTTTCTTTCAGCAAGGGGTCTGACACATTTTTTGAACACCTTTCAAAAGAGCTGCTTCCACATCAGTATGAACTTCATCTCTGAATCTCTTCGTGGAGATGGTCAGCCAGCTCACCATCTGAAAACTTACTTTTCAATTCTTTTGTCTTCAAAATTGTGGGTATCAAGCTTAGAGGAATGCAGAATTTCTTTGAAACCTCTTTTTTTTTCCATTTTCCACTCTCAACCAACTGTATGGCTTCAATTTTTGAGTAATAGATAACATTTGTGCTTGGTCATTCTCATTAGCTTGCACACAAAAACACCATAACCAATGTCCGAATATAGCTACCAAGTAGCACAAGTGCATTAAAGGTGTTGTTAGATTGTTGAGAATAAAAACCTTCATTTTTTCTTTCTAATGAGGTTTTCTGCAGGCAAAATAGAAATTGACAACCAAAAAAAAAAAAAAAATAAAAATAAAATAAATAGATAAGGGAAGCAAAGAGGATTATACAGTACTCAATAACACCCAGAATGCCTTCCAAGAAAGAAAAATAAAAGGAACATTATATCAGTTGCAGCTACGCATTGTAGAAAGGTAGATCTACCGATAAGAAGATAAAGAAATTTGGGAAAATACATGCTGAGAGACCGGTTGAAAATTTGTTATAGGCATACTTTACTTTATAAGCAATCAAAATAATACAGATAAGCTCTTCAAAATTCTCTAAGCATGGAAGAACTTCATTATAAGTGAATGTTTGTATTATCCATATTTGTTATAAGCGAGTTCGACTGTATATGTAGAAAATTGTTTCCAAGGGGGAAAAATGTTTTAGAATCTCTGCATGTGAGGGATCTGATTTTTGTGTGTCTCTTGCACTAGTTGTGTGAAATATACCTCCAAGAGATGTTTATGCTCAAAAAACGTTTGCTAGTTTTTGGTTTGATCAATGACATTTGTTTTCACATCGCTGAGTTGTGCTGCAAGATATAAAGACAAGTTGAAGTTTTGAATCTGTGCAAAAACAGATGAAATTATTGGAATTTGGGTATGATTAGTTGTTGATATCAAAAACTATAACCTCAAAAAAACTAACAAAATGTTAATATTGTTAGGCTTTTTTTTTTGCTTTGGAAGCCGCAAGTTTTTTCATTACACAGTGTCATTGAAATAGCTGATTACTTTTAATGATCTGAATGGATTCAAAATTTTAGTTTTTACAAGACAGTGTGTGAGCTTATGATACAAAGTATATTTTGTTAACCATTGCCAAGGCTATTTATCATCTGATAATATATGACATCATATCAAATGACTATTCAATTACAGTAATACCTAACTTGCGTCTTTGACACTAACATTATCTTACCCTAAAATTTTCTTACACTGAAGGCATCACTTCTAAGAATTAAAAAGCTTATCCATACATCGAAAAAATGAAGTGCTGAGAAAACATTAAAATCTGCATATTTACTTCCCGTCTCTTCCTAAAAAGGGAGGGATATCATGGAAAAAATTACCTTGACTTATGTTTTTTTTATTTACATCATTAGTCTTCAAATTAAAATTAGTGGCGTAAGTTGGGATATCACAGTACTAAGTTCTTTTGGAAATGAAGAATAATGCAGCTACTATATTTAATATGAAAAGAGAACACTTCTTTTAATTTCTTCTCGAAAAATTAATACTTCATAACTTCAAGGAGTTTCCTTTAACGTATGAATCATTAGTGAACCCCCAAAAAATTATGAAATATATTTAAGAAATTTTGAGCAAAATATTTGTTGGAGGCATCACTCATTTGTAATTGTGATTTGTCTAATTCATGTGTTGTCATTCACACCTACTTTTTAGCAGTTGGGTGTACAATCACTGAAATTGATGTTTGATACCGAAATATATGTATTTTTAGTCAATCAACCCCCATGCAATAAGTGTGTGATTTTGCGTGTTTTCAATAGTCTTTTAGTGCCATACCAATACGTGTATGTGTGTGTCCAACTGTAGAGTCTTATACCGTATCATATGATAGTAAATGGTGCTATATGCATAGTTTATGGTATTAGCATGTGTTTTGTAATGTAAGAAAATGAGCATCAATATTATTTTTTTCTAGTCTTGTTAGGAAAATTGATTCATGTGATATCAAAACAAGATTTATTATAGAATTTTTTTAGAGCATTATTTCAAATATTTTTCTTTTGCACAAAACTGATAAAAGTTCTAGGAAAGAAACTGAAGGGGGAGGGCAAAAAAAGTATTTAGTTGTGAGAGAAATGCCAAGTACTGAAAACTATCTCCAGTCTGGCGAATGGAGGAGAACCCCATA
Organism: Pholcus phalangioides; assembly: GCF_987345545.1. Taxonomy (NCBI): domain Eukaryota; kingdom Metazoa; phylum Arthropoda; class Arachnida; order Araneae; family Pholcidae; genus Pholcus; species Pholcus phalangioides. The sequence continues at coordinate 17,002,637 of NW_028301615.1, read as the reverse complement.
TTTTTTCCTAATACTCACACAGTAAAATATTAAGCACATGCTGGGTGCCAAAAATACAAGCTAAGATTTTATATGTGTTTTTTCCCTTTTTTGTGTTAGTAGATTGATTCCAAGTGTTTATTTTGGAATGAATTTATGTTTGATGTGTTTGAAGTGCCAATCGGAAGTGAGATTCTAAAGAGGAGCTTATATTTTTCTGTTCATTTGTGAAAAATGTATGTAAGCATTGCAGTTGAAAAAAGCAAAATAAACTTGGCTCATAAACGTAAGGGAAAATTATGCTTTTGCTGAAACATTTGCTTGTAAAATATCATTGACTAATTACATTATATTGTACCACATTACTAATTATATTACACCATATTCTTAAAAAAATCCTTTGAATCACACCAATAGAATCTGTAACTTTGAGAATTTTTTTATGGTTTGCTTTAATCAAAACACGACTATATTTATTTGCTTAACCTTCTGTCGGGCACAATATGTTGATCGTTGAGTTCAGATGCAATGTGCTTGATGGGCACACATTCAAAAAATATAATAAAAACTTAAGATATACAACTGTCAAGTGATGAAAATCATTATTGATATAGTGTCAATGGAAGAAAGAATACAAAAATTTCTGCGTAATAGGGCACAATCAGCCTAGCAGATCACTTTGGTCATTAACCCATGTTCGGTAAGAATTTGAGTGAACTGACTGTTATGCTCTCAAACCTGACTAGATGTGAAAGGGAGCTATCCAATAGTACTAGTGTCAGCCTAATCTAGGAAGGGGGAGAGAGGGGGGGGGGGGCTGTGTCTTAAATTAGTTGCACTTGACGGGCGGTTAAAGTAATGTAGTAAAAAAACCAACTAAAAACAATGCCAAATTTTGTAAAAATTAACCAGTAGCTGGATGGCTGATACATGACTTGTATTTTGACACGTCTGGGTTGAAATCCTGGTCAGAGATTTGAAACATTTGTCATTGGGAATATATTAAACCCAGCAAACCTTCAATTTATAGGTACCAGTTTAGTTAGCCTAATAGTTTAGCCATCCCGATTCGCCCGAGTGACACAGTGGTAAGATGCTCGTCTTCCACTATGAAGGTTACCATCAAGGTCCATGGTTCGAATCTGCGCATAGAATGTCAGAAGCAAGTTCTTTACCTAACGAGCCTAGGGCGACCACTGATGGATGGAGTCTTCATTTCACCCAACTCCACTGGTTGGAAATTGCTGTATGGCGATATATGACCAGAGTTGGTGTGCGGTAAAGTAGTTTAGTTAGCCTGTGGCTCACTGGTAAGATGCTCATCTACCACCATAAAGGCTACCATCAGGTCTGCAAGTTCAGTTCTGGGAAAGAACCTAGATAAGTTTTTTCCCTACCAAACCTGAGGCGATCGTGATAGATGGTGCCTCAATATGCTCTTGCTGGAAGCCCCTCTGTCTAAGATGAGAGAAGTATAACAGCATGACTTTCTTTGGACAGAAAGATTTCAGATTCAACTCAATCAGTATAAATTGCTGTATGACGATATGACCAGAGTTGGTATGCGGTAAAATAGTAGTTGCATAGTTAGCCCCTCATGTGCAAAAATGGGCTTGATGATTAGTAGGAAAAAAACATATCACTAAGTTTATTTGTATTATTTATGTTAAGTTTCTTAATATCATTGGAAGGTATAAAGTTCAATTCACATTTCATTATTTTTGCCGAAATATGACAATAACATTACATGCTGTGATTGATCAGTATCAAGGGTTTCTAATCACGACTAAATTTGGTGAATTTTCTTTCTTTTTTTTGAGTTTCCGGTTAAGTTACTAGCGATAGAATGGAATAATATTTGTGAAAGCTCTATTATCAGAAAGTCTTTGTGGGGGCGTATAGATTTTTATAATTCACTAGCAGTGGTTCCCAACTGGTAGTACATGTATCTACCCCAAGAGAACGTGATGTGTGGGATGTATAGGGATACAGTGAAAATAATCTGCAATGGCAGGAAAAACAATTTTTTGATGAAAAACAAAATGCTAGTTATGGTAAAACAAACAAGAAAAAAGGGAAGCTAATCTCATAGGCATATGTTTTCAGGAGGGGGTACTTGAAACATGAAAGGTTGGAAACCAATATTTTATAGTAGTCTATGAAAACTAACATGTTTCTTGGAATTAAGTCAAATGGCTGTGTAATTTTATGGAGACAATCATAATTGCAATTATTGGTGCTGTTGTTTGGCCATAAAACTAGCCAGATCTTTGTTATGGAAAAGAATTACATATTGTGTTGGCTAAAACATGAAAAATATTTGCGATATAAACTCGACATTTTTTCTATAGTCTTTCTGCACAGTAATGCATTTGAAGAGAGGTCTACAAAGTAGTTGTAGTAACTGCCACTTATATTGGGGGAAAAAAATCCCTACTTATCAGGGAGAAGACTGTTTCTCCTAAAACGATGTAGCATGCATAAAATAAATTGTCGGCATCATGCTAAATTCGAATATGTTTACATTGGATGAACGCAGGTGTTGAGGAGATATGATCGAAGTGTTCAAAATTTTCAATGGGATGGATAGGATAGACCATGAACTTTTAGTACACCGCCAATCGACTGCTTTTACAAGGGGACACCAGTATCGATTGGTGAGGGACAATGCAAGGTTATGGTGTCGCAGGGAATTTTTCTCTAATAGGGTTGGTAATAAATGGAATAGCTTACCCCCGGAGGTAGTAAATTGTAACACAATTGACACGTTTAAAAAGAAATACGATAAACATGTTGGGGTAAATCGAGAAGCTATCCATTCTTAGAATAAGACAACCATAAGTATTCTTTATGGGCATTGTATAATATTTTATCATGTGTGTATATTGTTTATAATTTGTGGTAATTGCATTTTTAAGTGGGTTGCTGTTTTTTTTTTTTTTGAAATGTATGACATCCATATTTTTATGGGCATCTTTTTATCAGTCACCTCGTTGGGCATTTTGCCTGTTGTGGCGTTGTATTTGTAAATCAGTAAGAAATGTTTCACATTGGCAAGAAAAAGATCAAATTAGCTTAACAGAGAGAGTCAAGTTGGTGATGTCACATTTTTTCAAAGGAGGAAAAAATCTCTGATTTTACTTTCATCTCTACTTTGTTTTTTTAAATCCCTTTTATATTTGTGTACGGTTTTTGTACATCATTTGAAAATTTCAAAGCTGTACAGGCTGATCTCAAATTCATAAGACAAACAGAGGTGGAAACACTTTTGATCACAATGTACAGTCAATTTGCAATAGCAAAGGCAGTAGAGGGTGTTTTCAGAGACAAAAACAAGCATTTTATTTTTCCGACGGATTTGCTGTGATATCAACCATTTGAGGGTGCATATCCATCTCTGGTTTGGATTTGAGATTGGTTTTTAATGATGCAAGAACCATCAAGGTTATGCCGTGCCAAACAATGATCAAGTGATGCAATGATTGTGTTAAAATTTGCGTTACCCAGGTTGCACAATGAGAAGACCTACAACATTACAATACCCTGCATCCTTGAATGGTTGATTGCTCTTGTTGCAGTAAATCAATCAGAAAAATTTGATATTTGCTTACAGTGAAGTGATGTTGTACACTCTAAAAACACCTTCCACCGCTATTGCGATTCGACCACACATTCTATGACCAACAATGTTCGTTTAGGAGTCTTACATTACCTGTTAAAGTTTGTCCCATGAATTTAGAATCACCCCGCATAAATGGCAGCTTTATTGGAAATTTATGTATTTGTGTAAAGTCTCGAAAAGGTTTAGAATTGGTATATTTCTGTTGAGAAAACTGCATTTTTTGCAGTTGTATGTTAAGAAATGGTCACAATTCTTTTTCCTCTCTGGTAAAACCTCTATCGATATAAAGTGGTGGTTAATGTGATATAAATCAGTTCAGATTGTCATTCATGCCCGTTCTCATAGTGTTTGTTATTGTCGACATATATTGATCCATGGTGAATGTGATTTTCGAATACTACCTATGCATTGATTTTAAAAATAAAAGTTCTGAATATCCCTTTATATCTCTTTTACTGTTTTATTTCAATTTTTCTGACTCTATTCTCAAATTTCCCATTATCTAGGAAGAGACACCGCAGGGATTTTTTGAAGACCATGGTCTGGGATAAGAACAAAAAAAAAAAGTGTTTTTCCCCCGCAAGAATCCAGGTGACTCGACAAAAAATGAACTCTTCACATGTTCACAAGTTGTGTGTTCTCTTGGTATATAAGTGTCTTTTCATTTCCCCACTCATGCTTTCTCTCTCTATCCATCAATTATATGAAATCAGAGGTCCACTTCGAAAATGTTTCTATTTTTGTTTTCTCAAAGATTTAAAGCACTGTTAAAACACGATTGTAGTACTTAAGTTATATATTGTAAAATGTTTCACATAATATCATATATAATGGAATAAATATTTTTGATTTGCCAAATGATTTTGTTTATCTTTTTTTATTTGTGGCTTATTACCGCAGAGAACACATTACTTAGAACAGAGTCCACTTGGGTATGTGAAGTAAAGGAGTATTGTATATGCGAATTCACATAGGGTTCGTTCAGGGGAAAGCCAGTATTTTTCGGAAATTTTATTAAAAATCATCGGGGGAAATAAGAGAATTGCAATTATTAATTATAAATGATCACAAAATCATTGACATGAGCATCTGTCTTCCATCAAATTATAAGAAAACTAAAACTACATTGATATCGAAGGTGCTGAGAGAAGTTACCCAAAAAGATTCAATATAAACCAGCGACTGCCATTTCTTACCAAATAGTTTTATCAACTTGTTTCTTGGTGTTTCACACCTTATTCGAAAGAGTAGTGCAGAGAATCTTGTGAAAATTACGTTTTGCTTCATATAAGCAGCAAAGCATGAGATCAAAGTTCCTAATAATTAGCTGTGCTTTACTTTTGACTACTGAGTGCATATATAGATTATGAAGGAGGAAGGGCAGAAAATAATCAAATATGGATAAAAAGTATGGCCAGAAGCTAAGAGAATGGCTCTTTGCCAACGTTTCAGTTTAAAATTAAAAATGTTTAGGCTCCACTCAAAAAGTTTTTAAAAGAGTATAAACTGTTTCTTTTCTGAGCAAGGGTAGCCCAGGTCGATGAGATACATGCCTCAAGTAGTAAAAAATGTTGAGGTGTCGCAATTTCTACTTGATTTGTCTTTGTCAGGAACTTTTCTGATCAGAAAAGTTCTGTTTCTGCTTTCTTTTCTGTTTCAGCGTAGGAACAACAGAAACAGACCACCACAGAAAAAAAATGTCTACTACTGTTATGAGTATCGCGGTGGGGGGTGTTAGCATATTCAACCTCTCAGAATCGGCAATAAATTGTGTAGGTCCCATCTCATCAGCCCTCGTATACAGAAAATGACATGTGACTAAAATGATCAATGATTTTCCAAGCAAAATGACAAGATATTTTTCAAACTTTCCCAGGACCAAGTGTTACTAATGAATATTCTGAAATTTTGCGTTATTCTCACACACTCCATTCCAGTAATCTCACACAAAGAATTTTACGTATCAATACCAGTTTATTTTGAGCTCCTTGGTTCCTAGGATTTTTTAAGCTCTGCATCACTCCATATAGATTTCTGGATACAGTGAAACCTTGTTACATCGAGTATTTTTCTAAATCATGTCTGGAATTGTCAGTTGTCTAATGTTAAACTCCTCTTGATACAACAATATTGTTTTACTATAAATCTCTAAAACTGTTTTTAATAAGATTTTTAAATCGCTATAGCAATATTTTTCCATATTTTGCTTGAAATCATTTTCGATTTGATTTTAACTTCACCTGTTTTCACTCTTCTGAAGGCATCTTACATCATCAGTATTTTGCACTAAACGATCACTAAAAGCATGAGGAAGTTATTCGCATCTATTGTCCCTGTGTATGACAGAAAAGTGCACTGTGGCAAGCTTCTTTACAAGGCAATATATCTAAATGAATTTTACTAATCTACAATTTTTCATGGTGAATAAATATAAAATCACATTTTGTGGTGGTGCTAATGATGCAGATTCAGAAAAGATGGCAAATACAGTACAAATTTGATTGCATGTAAGGATGATGTTGACTCGATACAATATATTTTTCCTTGGTTTGCTGAATATCATTATATGACTTGTAAGACCAAAAAAAGCTACGCCCACAGACTTTTTTCAAAAAAGCATTTTTGCGTAAAGAAAATTTTGTATTTGTAAAAACCAAAAAGCAGACACTTTTTTTAAAAAAAAAACCTGTTTATTACTAACTTCAAATATTTCAAACAGCTGCCAGAATTACATAGTTTTAAAAAGCTGAGGATATTTTTCTTTAATGCATCAGGTTGCAAAGCATTATATGTACAAAGGCTTAAAATGGACAAGAGAAAACGGTGAAAGTATATTACATATGAATGTGCACAACCTAGGTGTCAATACCAAGAAATAAAAATAAAAAAACATGACATTAAAAGATACACTTGTACGTACACATGTGGATATTAAAAGCATACATTTTTAACATCAGAAAAAGCTCTTCCCTTAAATTTATTACATGGAAAATATAAATATGTTACAGCTAAAGTCTGAAGTGTAGACACCGCAAAGTGACTGGACAGTTCGTGAACTGGCCAATCAACATCATGGAGTGGTCAGGCTTAGCTGTGACATAATGTTAAGGTAAATGTGATAAATCTGGTTATTATGCATAATCAGCGAGCATTTTGGTAAGTTTGATAAATTTCCTTAAATTTCATCACTTTTACTGGCAATTATGCACAGTACCCAAGCAAGGTTGGTAAATTTGATAAATTCCCCTAAATTAATCACTTTTATCGGCGATATGCATAACACTCAAGCATCATCATCATTATATCTAGTAACGATTGTAAAATTTATTATTATATTGGTACAAAATTCAACATTATATTGGGGTTCGATTGTATTGCTTCCACATATTACTCATTTGGATTTTTTTTTCATATTTATCAAATTCACCATTTACACTAGGTATGCATAATCACAGATATAGGAAATAAATATCAAGCATTTATTAAATTTATTGTCAAAATGACGCTTTCCAATAAAAGTGGTTTTTTCAATATTCATCTAATTTACCAGTGATGCCTGTGTATTATGTGTATTTGCCAGAAAAAGTGATAAATTCATTAAATTTACCAAGACGATTGGTAAGTATGCATAATAACCAATTCATCACATTTACTGTAACAGATACATACAGTAGAACCCTGCTACACTACTGATCTTGAGAAAAACACGGTTCACCCCCACATTATGACCTAACAGTGGTATTTAAAATACTTGAGTGCGATTTTTCTTAATTCAAAATATGAAACCCATAAGTGAAATGATATCTATGATGTATCTGAATATGCTGTATAACAAGGCATGGTAGAGGCAGTCCTAGGGATTGCAAGGGATTCAAGATATTCTTTCTTATGAGGCTCCAAGGATGAAGATTGATAAAAATTGCACTTTTGCTATACTTTGAAATGATAGTTGAAAAACATCTGAGATCTCAAGGCAGCGCGTTGTTTGCATCTATGTGGGGCTGCTATTGAGACACCATAAATATGACAAAGTTCTATTGTATATATACAATATACACTAGAATACAATTTTTAAGCTTGTTTTGCTTTCAGAAATGAAATTAACGATGTCGATACTTAAAAATATTCCATTTTTACAAAGCAATATAATCAGATGGTTATTCATTATATTTTTAAAACTTGGATGAAAACTGCATTTTTAAACAATAGAGTCAAATTTCAATTAAATACAGTCGACGAATAAACACGTTCATTTATCAGTGTCTTAACTTGTTTTAACATTTCAAAAAACAAAAATGCAGTCTAAAATTTTTGAAAATTCATCCCAGCAATTTTAAAAAGACTTGCATATGGGTGGTTCTAAAAATCTGCATACCATTTTGTATATAGACATCTTTAACCTGTTGCTCATTGCAGTGGTAAGAGCGCTCAAGCTCTTGTGTGATTTCAAGGTCTTAATTGATTGCCCAAATCAAAATATCTCACAATTTACTTGTCATTAGTAAATGTGATAAAAATCTAATTATTATACATAATCACTAAGCATTTTCATAAATTGCCCTAAATTAATTCCTTTTACTGTTGATTATGCATAGTACAGAAGCCCCATTGGTAAACTTGACAAATTTCTCTAAATTAATCACTTTAACTGGCGATTAGGCATAATACCCAAGCGTCACATCGTTGATAAACACGTTAAATCATAATATATGATAATTCATACATGTATTGCATCATTTTATAGCAGGATACGATTGTAAAATTGATTATATTTGAGACCCGACTACATTTATATCACATACTAAACTGATTTGTAATTTTTTTTCATATTTATCAAATTTACCAATTACATTAGGGTATTATGCACAATGGCTTATGATAAAGGCAATGAATTTCAAGTGTTTATCAAATTTACCAACGACACTTGGGTATAATGTATATTTGCCGGTAAAAGTGTTAACTTTATCAAACTTACCAAGTTGACTGGTTTTCAGCAGGTGCAATATATGGGCTATTAGGAGAAAAGTGTTTCCATTAAGAAATCAGCTTAATAAAATGTCTTGGTTTGTCAATGCAACTGAGATGGTTAAGAAAGGGATTTTAACCGGGGTTTCATGGTCTTCAAAAGCTCAATAAGCTTCTTGGATGAGAAAAAAATTACCTTGTTTCTACAATTAACATTTACCTTTTTTTTCATTGCTATCTACTGAATATTATTTTACAAAGGGTCTTCATTTTATTGGCACAGGGTCAGTCGACTTTGCCTTACAGGTGCAAACAGTTTCTTGAACAGAAAATGGTTAAGAATCCCTTCTTTAAGTATAATATGTTAGAGTAAAAATATGCTAAGCATATAAAAAGTTATCGCAATAGGTTGAAGATCTCTGCCATACATGTAACAATATGCTTTACTGGTTACTGCATGTCTTTTTCAAAATTTCAAAGATATTTCGTTCATTTCTTCACATAAATGTTTTTCAAGTTCAGAATTAAAATAAATATCTCAACCGATATGAGAATATAAAACTAATAATGAGCAATCGAAAACACATTTGGTGAAGCTCTATAATAAAATTAATCAAGATATTTTTTACAGTGGTGTTTGACAGATTCCAGTTACATCATAAAAAATTTTACTCATATTTATATAAACAAAGCATGGTTTAGTCCGAAGGAAGAACCATTCAGCGTCAAAAATTTTAGGGAAAATTAGACATGAATGAATTAAAAGCTGCATTTTTGCCATTTAGTTTAGATTTATTTCCTTCTTAGGAACCTCAAAATAAAAATTTACTTTTTTTCGGGATAAATAAATTTCCATAAACAGAATTTACAAACGCCTCTATTGTATACAGGATCATGTGATGTTTATTAATTGCAAAAAATTAGAAGAGGGAATTTAAAATGAGGGAAAGTTTTTGAATGATAAAGAAAAACTTTGGAACGAAAGCTAATTCAGAATGAAATTTTTAATTTGGCACCAGAAATAGTTTTTTTTTAATAGAAAAGATCTCTTCTAATAGTCTAAAACTTTTTTATCTACCCCCACTATGATTTTATTCCCTGCTAAAACTGCATTCATTTTATGCAGCCAGCAAAATTTTCCTTATCCAAAAATATGTTCCTACAACATAAACGAAAGATATAATTACTATGTCACCATTACTTCGTTGCCTAATTTGACTTCACACAATTCGTTCTGAGCACCCTTAGCTTGAGGTGCAGTTCACATACGAGCTCAAAATCACAATTATCATGAATTTTGTACACAAGCACCACTTAAACCGCCATTTCCGATTTAGCTCAAGATACAACGCATACTACTGAAATAATAATTAAAAATTACCAGTTGGAAACCAAAACAGTCTCACCAGTGTTCAATTTTTTGTTACATTTTCTCTCTCAAAACATGTACAATCAGACCTCCGTATAATGTTACTAAGGCCTGACCTTATTGTCTTGGGATAAGATAAAAATGACTTTATAAGTGAGGTGACTTAATAACGAGTAATCCCAATTAATTTTCATGCTTGGATGGACTAATAGAAAAAGACGCTCATAGACCAGCAACGTTAAAAAGTGATGGTGTTATACTGAGGTTTTACTGCATGAACTTAAGATTAAGTCCTTCCTCACAAAAACTATTCAAAGCACAACAATGCATGTATTTTTATTGCAGACCTGAGATGGGATTTCAGACTATTGGATACAAGGATACTACATGATTGGTTGACTGAGGTGAGCTAGTCTTAGTACTCGTGTGTCGCAATTGCAAAATATTTCTTTTATTTGTAGTACACCCCCTCCCATGTTTCTTCAACATGGCTTGTTTAGTGATGCAAACGTAACTGTTTTTCAACTAAATCTTTTCTTTAGAACGTTCAGTTGGAAACAATACCAATTTAGTTTAAAAAGAACTCAAGCTACATAATTATAATAATACCAATGACAAAAAAAAATTCTGGTTGTTTAAATTCTAATTTTAGTTGTTTCTCATTAAAATTGTAAAAATTCTAGTTCTTTAACTTTTACACTGTTGGCATCAGGTTTAGTCGATTGATCGTTCGTAATTTTTGTGTCAGTGTGTAACACAAAATCTTACTGTATTTTTTCCTCCAGTCGCAAACCTTAAGTAGCACCATATAAGGGGGAAAGGGCAACTCAAGTCGTTCAGTATACAAGGCTACTTGAGATCAATTTGAATATAGGTTACACATGTGAGGAAAGCCTGAACGTCCAGTTAATTATACATAATAAAAGTTAAATGAAGAGAGGATAATTTATTTAAATAATAATTTCACAGTACATACTTGGCTATTGTCAATTGCTAGCCAACAATATGAAAAATGTATCAACACAAAATTCATACGAACAATAGATTTTTGGTAGTCATAAGCACAGTAAAGCACCAGAGTAGGTAATATTACTCAATATAAAGCTGGAAATTTTTAAACATTTTGTTGCAGTGGTGATTACAAAACTTGTTTTTTTTTTCACCCCAAAAGACGGGGTGTTTGCAATCATGATGAAAATTCAGGAGCTATGAGAATTCTTTGGCAATTCAGATGGATTTCGAGATTTTTTTGGAAATCTCCAAAAAAATCTGGGAGACTTGGCAGTTTCCTCTAGTTTCATATGCATTACATTTGTACTAATTTGGATAAAGATTTCATTCAATTTCGCAGTTTAGTTAGGTGATATTTTATGGTACCTTAAACTAGTTCTTTTGTGGTTCTTAACTAGGAGTACGGTGCAACGAAACAATCTTGGGGTAGGGCCGTAAGCTGGAGAATATGTTGTGGTGAGAAAAACTGACTTCAAAAGTTTTTTCACTAAAGGCATGTAATAATTTAAACTGAAGACCGCCAGGGGTGAGTGCGGAAAAAAGGTTAAGAACTGCTGCTTTCAATTCAATTACAACATTACCACAAGATTAGGCTAAAAATGCATAGCACCAAAAATTCCAATCTTGTACGCATTTAAATTTTTTTTATGAAATTTCATAGTTTGTACACCTGGAAAAATTAATTTGGAAGACAAATTTTTCACAGTAATAATAGGGCTAATTATGCATATTCAAATAATCAGTACATACTTCACATAGGAATGCAAATCTGGCAGTAATTGATGTAATTAATCTACATTTTTTTAGCATGTCATACATATACATATTTATTCATATATTATGTGAATATAGCGACAGCATATTTTTGGCCGTCTTTCTATGACTAGTTCATCATCAAACAAATAACTTACAAAAATAGATAAAAACAAATAGAAAACTCATATAATACTGTGCACACAAACACACACTAAATAAAATTAACGCAGCTGCATATATAATATACACATAGAAGAAAATTTATAAATTATTATAGCATTGAAAATCATCGTGTGCAGCAACCATGGGCAGATTATAATTCGATTGTGAGCTAATAGTCTGACTCAGAAATGAAAAACAAAAGCAAAAACTGTCCACACTGCCTTTTTTTTTCTTTATACACAAAACAAATTTTCAAATCAACTATCAAATGTCCGAGAGGAAATCTTTCGAACAATTTTGTCTTCATAAATATACACAGAAACGTAGTTCAAAAATAAAACAAAAGAGCTGCAGTACGCAAAATAAAAACAGCTGCAATTTTTTACTTTTTTGTGAAAAGTAGTGAAACTTTCAATAACCGAAACAAGATATATAAATAGCTAGAAGAAAAACAAAGATAAAAAGTAAAACATAATTTAATATACATTTCAGAATATAGCTTTCAATATGAAACATAATTTTCATGTGAAATGCACACCAAACATCGCATACAAGGCGCAATCGAAAAAGTTCCCAAATTAACATTATAAAAACATTGTTCTAAGTCATCTTCTTAGGACTAGACTGACGTATCACAGCATTTCTGCTGCTGATAAAAGGTCATCTGGGAGAGTTTTTTGACATTGTCCAATGCAGCCCCTCACGCTGTCTAAATTTTGACAAAGTCCCAAATTTATGAAATAATGATTATATGAGCTTTGATTAACTGAGTTTTTGGGTTATATGAAGTACTTTTTATGAATCAATTTACAAAATTAGAAGTGGTGAAATGGCATGCTAAATGTCTTATAAAACAGCTCTATGCAACTGAAACAATTGGCAATATGTGCATCTAATCTTCCTATAGAACTTATATGAACATTACTAACATTTGTGGCATCACAATTTTTATTTAATTGAGAATAAAATTTCTGCTGCCTGCACACAATAAGGTGAATATTGCTGCCAAGACAATCTGGTGCACATTATTCAATGCTTGTCACGATTGCGTTCAAGTTTCAAGCAAAACTTTTTTCTGTCCATTTCAAAAGTAAGATAGACAATGTGAGAAAGAAAGAGAAAAATCAGTCATTCATCAGATCTGTATTAAACTCAGCTGTGTAACTCGCATTATTTACCAATCTACCAAAGCATGTCTCCATAACTTGACCCATTTGCTTCATGTGATGGCAGTTAGGGAAGTTTATGATCAGGCCTTGCATAAACATAGACAGTTTTAAATTTTAATAAAAAAATTTAAGATGCAGGATAATTGTGAGAAAAAAAAAGAAATAAAATCCACCCAAAATTAACATAGCTGATTTCAAAAATAGTGTTCGTGTTCGTTAAGTTACATAAGCTAAAATACCAATGAGATTTAAAATAATGATACAAAATATTGTTTTGAGTTCCTCATGAAACAATTTCTTTCTCCATGAAACTTTCAATTCGATTTCACTTCCCTTCAATCCAACCTAATTTGACTAGCGGTAAAGTTAAGAAACGTTATGCAATAAAAAAGTTTCAGTGTAAAATGCTTGCAGTCGGACAATGGAGAACAAGAGCTATGAGGATAGCACATGATGAAACATTTCATCGTAAAAGCTGCAGATATATAGCACAATTTTTTTTAAACCATTTTTTCAATGTCACATTTATACATAATAAGAGGGAGAAAAAATAGGTAAAAATTCCATTTGTCACAAAGTTTGATAGCATCCATGCACAATCTCACTGATAATTTTTTAGCTTGACTTCCATTCACCAATAGCCATTCACTTTTTTGAAAAAAAGATTTTCTTTTCCCTCTTATAGCAACAAACAACCAATGAGATTTGCTTATTACAATGGAAAAAAAAAGTTTATCCATGCAAAAATTAAAGAGAATTTTGGACAATCAGGGGGAAAAATGAGAGAGAGAGAGAGAAACCCACTTATACACATAGATATGAGCATTCAAAGTTGATTAGCAGCTTATTATTATTGGTTTTAGTTTTTACACACACACACACACACGTTCATCAAATGAGTTAATCAGTGAATTTTTTACGCTATTCTTCAGACCTTTCGGAAGGGTTTTATAAGGTAAAGCTTCTCCCCGTCAGGACCAGTATATATTGGAGCTCTCTTATAATGTTCGACTAGTTCATCCAATGAATTAAATCGCCTCTGTCCGATGCAGTAAACCCCATCTTCAAGATGTACTCTGAAATGCTTATTTCTCGTAGGAGCTTTCAGAGATACAGAATAATCTCCAGCCTGAAATATATAAAGAACAACATATAACAAACTCGAACAAAAAAATAAACCAGGAAAAAAAAAAAATCATGGACTAAAAATTTATTAGTTCAAATAAAATGTTCATGAAACAAAATCAGGGAGGGGGGTCTGTAAAAATTTTTCTATACAGGGTCCCCAAAGCAGAATGTGCCAAAATCTGCGACGTACATCGCAGAACAATTAGCGCTACTGCAGAACAATTTGGAAGAATTTTAAGTAAAAGTGAAAAAAAAACCACACTATTACATGTATGGGGATGTTTACCGCAAAACATCTTCAGTCAGCTGAGGGTTCGTCGCAGAACAGTGCTAAACATTCTGCTTTGGGGTACAAGGTTCTGTTTTTGTAAAAATTATCCATAATTTTGTAAACAAAATTTAGGAGCAAATCAATGTAGTCAATTTTGCACAAAATAATAAGACTTTGAAGAATGAGAATTAGGGAGGTTTTTGTACAGATCCAAATTCTGTATAAAAATAAATACAAAAGGAATTTAAAAAAAAAATGTAGGGATTTTTCATTAAAATTAAAATTGCACGGACTTTCCCCTCTGCAAAAACATGACATTGTGCAAGCCATCGTCGATTAGTACCAAGTAGTCAATCCCTGCCAACTAGTAGGATACATTACCTGTCATTACTACTCCCAAAATCAAATCTCACCAAAAAAAAAATCACTATCTTGCTCAAAATGAGACTTAGAGTTAAAGGGATAAGTTAAGTTAAAGACATGGTCAAAGCAAATACAAGTTTATTTTGCCAATTTTGGGTCAAAAGGCTGTTTGGTGAATTTTGGTCTTCTCCCCCGTCAAATGAAATGCCTTTTCTGTGATTTGATGCAATATGATGACAATTTACATTATGCTTGTGACGTTATTTCTGGGATTAAAAATAAAAGCAATATTCTTTTTTCCAGGTAAATTCTTTAAGAACAATTTCATTCCCCATAAAAATAGGGAATTTTTACAATCAAAGCTGAAATTTGGGAGAGACATATAGTAGTTTTTTTGGGAGTCTGGAAGATAGAGTAGAAATTCAGGGGACTTGCCACTATTTTGGGTACTATTCTTGATTATTGAATTGGATTACTATTCAATCTGTAGGCTGTTCAAGTACGTTACCCTTGCATATTCTGCTTACCCCCATTGTCTGTAATGGCTGTTGCTACGGGTTCGAAAGGGTCAAGTGAGTGCACAGCACAGTTTTTACTGTGCTGGAAATGCAAGGAAAAATGGAAGTTCTTAAATAGTATAAAAAAGTTGGATTCATTGTGTCCCAATATGAATGACCTAAGTGTGGAAGTGATTTGAAACTGGTTGAGCATAAGTTTATGATTGATGGGTATGTGTCGTTGTACAGGAAGAAAGGAGGCGAAAATGTTCATGATATTAGTCAGTGTGTAAAGAATAATTGTTGGTTTTCCCATAGTCATTTGTTGTGCTATGCAGAGAGATGTGAGGAGAAGAGATCGAGGCGAGTGAAAAAATACTTCCTTGCTTTTTTCTTCGCAGGGTTACAGTGGAGTTAGCACCTTCTTGGCATCGTCCATTCCTCTTAACCAATATTTGTTTGATTCTGTGATCGGTTTTGATCTAGTTGCAAAGGTTTTTTCAGCAATTGATATTATTACAAGCCATTAAAAAATTGAAGTTTTGAGTGTGAAAAAAAACTACACATAATACTTACATTAGTTTCACTGTCACGAATGACAAAGTCACCATCTTCGGCGTAATCATTGAGCATTCTGTCACATTCGCTTCTCGTGATGCTTCCAACATACCACAGTCTATCACAACCGCTGTTTTTTATGGCCTTTGGTTTGACCAAAGGTGATCCACCTCCGATAGCTGCAGCAGCTGGTGGAGGAGACACAAGCTTCTGCTCATGCTGGCTGCCATTCATGGCTATTCCCATGTTATTGCCATCCATTGGGGGCATAACCTTTGGGTTTGAGGAATCCGATTCACTAGAATCTGCCGTTGACCTACCGGGTGAGACCATTTGCAGGTAATTCTTTGGAACTAGGCCAATTTGGCCGATATTATTTCTGGCTCGCCACCAGTCGGGATCATTCAATGGACGTTCAACAATCTCTAGCTGATCCCCTTTCTGAAAGCTGAGTTCTTCATCGCTCTGAGAGTTGAATGTGTACAGAGCAACGACAATGTCATTGCCTTGCAGAACATTCTGGTAGGTGACTGTAAGAGGTTCTTTATCAGGAGCAGAGCACGTAACATCGGAAACCGTCTTAGGATCTTCTTGAACATAATTTGACGGAAACCAACCAATTTGACCATTGCTTTCGCCTTTCCACCAGCCATCACTAGATTTTTCCATAACAATGACTCTCGTACCTTTAGCAAGTGAGATCTCATCTGTTTGTTGCGCCTCGTAATTATATTTGACGGTTGCAGTTGTATTCAGACATATTTTATTAGCTGGCGTAGCTGGGTTATTAATATTATCATTTTCCCTAGATGAAACCCTGTTCGTAGGAGAAGAAACTTTAGGTTCATTTTTCTTACGCACCCTCTTGCGTATGCTATCGAATATAGAAGGCTTTTCTCTCTTTACATAATTAGAAGGAACAAAGCCGGCTTGGTTTCTAGAATTTTGAACTTTCCACCAGTGTTTACTGTCGTCAAGGAGAATCAGGCGATCGTTCTTCTTGATATCAAGCTCTTGGCTGCCCTGAGCTTCATAATCATACTTTGCTATCACATAAACTTCTTCAGCAGGCTTTCCTGAAAGAATTTAGAATGACACAATTTCAGGAATATTCCCCACAAGTATACAAAACATGCAGAATTTTTGGAAGGGGGAGGGGGAAATGAGTAAAAAATATTATTAATATGAACTTATAACAACTAATATAAAAGTATTCAAGTCAATTACAATGACCAAGGAATGGTGAATCTAAAACTTTTTAGCCGCCAGCCAAGGGAGAAACCATTCTTAGGATGAACGAATGATTTTAGTCTCGAGAAAACCAGTCATAAATAATGTTTTTTCAACTTAAGAGGAACTTTAAATTCTTGTCCTATGCAGCTGTGGTGGTCATAATGACAGACTCGCATCGCAAGGACCCGGACTTGACCACCCCCCTCCCCTGTTGCCACAGTGGTGTCGGCTGAAGTTGGTTTTCTGTGGTTTCCAACTTCAAGGAGTGAATGCGAGCTGATCTCCCCATTAAAAACTCTCAGCACAGAGAGTAACAGCATAAAAAAGGTTCAACCATTACAATTTCACTCACAATCTGAAATATAGATGGCAGCACTAATTCACACTCTCAGACTGTCAGGTACTCTCACATTTTCGGCACAATTAACTCGGCGGTAAATTGTCCATGGCAATAGACTGGAGTTGTGCTCAGTTTGAAATAAAGATAGAAATCCTTTTCCTATGTGTCAAAAGACACTGTAATAAAACCAAAAAAATCTTGAGAGAAATTTTGTGTGAAAAAAGAAATTACATTCACAGACTTTAATTCCTCAATCATATTTAGAGAATGTACCAATTTTCTATCTGCCATGCTAATCTGCCACCCACATGCTACCAAAACTACCAAGTACAACATTCTTTCAATTTTCATTCACAACCTGCTTCCACGGCATGAAAATACTGTTTTGAAACTTTGTGTGTGCGAACTAGGCCTACTCAATTTTAGATAACATCTTCAATCATTTATTCCCCTATGAGAGTTTAGGTGAGAGATATGAGATTGCTACCGCAGGGAGTCCCACATCAAGGGGTGGCTAGTGCACCAACCTCTTGGTAAGTATTAAAAAAAATATCTGAAACGTTGCCATTCAGAATCAGCAATGAATTCTAGGTTCTGGTCTAATTTGCCACAGCCTACTCATTCCAAGGGTAACAAAGCTAGAGATCATGTGACTTTATCCATTCAATATCGTGCATGGCAGACTCAATGCATTTAGTCACGACACATTTCGGCTGACTCGCTGGGGCGGAACGTAGGGAATATATTCCCTAGGTTTTCTGGACAGATAAAGTCATCACCATTGCTGTCTTAACCCATGGGTCCACCTGAGCACCACAAATGCAGGGAGGAAGGGAACCTCATGATCATGGTCCCTGCAAAGGGTAGAGCAGATAGGTGCTTAAGCCCCAGGGACAATTCTTATTCTTTTCAAACTAAATTCCTCATAAGGGGCCCCTCCCAAAAATTCTAGACTAAGGGCCAACCAACAATCACATCCTAAAGGCCCTACTGCAGGATGTGGGGGGGGGGGGGAAAGGAGGAGAACATGCTCATGATAGTGAGATTTGGTTGCAATTTTCAAGATCAACCCCACTGGGTACAGTTGGTGGTCGGTTGAAGTTGGTTATCTGTCATTCTCCACTTTGAAGTGCGAACGCTGGCCAACCTTCAAAATTAAAACGACTCACCACAAACCCAGAGAGCAACAGACATACAACGGCACAGATATCCAATCATCATACTTCATTCATAGTTTTAAAAACAGATGGCATAAATTAATACACATACTAGATACACATTTGAACTGTCAGGTACACAAGCACACACACACTTCCTCTGTAGTAAATTACCCATGGCGATAGTCCGCAATTGCTCGGTTTGAAAGAAAGAGTGAGTTCGTAAATTGGAAAATTACTTCTAGCCAGGTGAGGGGCACAATTTCTTTGCCCAACGGTTTATGATGTAATTAAAAAAAGAGAACCATTAAAATTACACCTGTCACCAAGCGTTTGTTGGTGTGGGTGCTACAGTATTCTTTAAGACATGTTTATCATTCTAGAAATTATTTTGTGACCACATTTCATTGAAAAATGAAAATTTGTTTATTGATATCATTATTACGGGATCCTAATTACAAAACCACAAGGCCTTGTGCATAGACAAATAGAGTTGCATGCAAATACTCATTATAGATTTACCTAAAATTGTAAAAATATACTAATTAGCCTCTGATTTATGACACAAATTGAATGACATGATCTTTAAAAGCTGTACAAAGTATTTAAATATCTCAGGATCATTTTAAACAAGAACTGAAATGTATTTTTTTAAAGAAAACACTAAAAAACAAAAATAGTTTTTGATGGTATAGGTGTATAGCTGGCAAGTGAAACATTACACGATGATCCTGCAATAAATGCAAAACTTGCTCTGACAGCTCTCGGGTTCATACTCACCACCTTTCGTGTTGGACATCTTCGAATGTTTACCAGCGATCGGAGGATGAGGAACCTAGGATTCCAATGATTTTAATACGAGGAATATGTGGATTCAGAGGAATAACACAAACCACCGTTAAATTACGCTGAGACTTGTAATAGATATGCTCGACACATAATGACTAACACACTCCGCCATTTCCCGACCTCCTCAACGTTTGGCCTTTGAAATGGATTGTTTGTCACACACGACACAGAAATCGTTTTAGCTGCAGAGCAACTTACGATTTTCGTCCTAATTGTTACGACAAATTTCAAACCATCTCTAAACCTTGTTTTTGTTTACTTTATCGCCGGTGGTGTATCGAGAATGAATCCCTTAACGTAAGATTTATTTATTTCACATTTTTTTTTATATAATACATTTTTTTCATACATTTTTTATTTAAAGGATATGGACAGTGCTTATTGAATTTTATAATTTTTTAATAAAAGAAGTGTTTTATTTGAGTAATAACTGCTAAATTCAGGGGGTTTCCTAACCCAATATTGGATCGCAGTTCAAATCTACAAACAGCCAGGAGCTCTTGTGTAACGATCCAAACTTGATCCGCAGGGCAGGCCCTTCATTTGGGGGGGGGGGGCCCGGCTGTTGAAAATACACTAAAAATGGTACACACACACACATACATACATACATACATACATACATATATATATATATTGAGTACATGTTCCTTGAAAAAAGTTGAAATGACGGCCCTGTGTCGCAGGGTCTACCTAGATGAGTCCTTCAAATTCATAGTCGGTTATAAATGCACTTATTGCGTCAGTGGTTTCATTCATTTCGAAGAATGAACAGTCCCATGGGTCGTAAAGCTGATCTGGTTGATTTCGGGTCGCGACTGAAAAGGAATCTACAATATTTTAGCACAGTGCTAAAGATATTGAAGTGAACTACACTGTATAGGCATACGTATTAGCGAAGTGATTCCCATTTTATATACGTGGCACACTTCGATGGCAGCATCTGTCATATAATGTTTTATGGCATTTTGGGATTCCGTGAAACCACTGGTTTGAAATGCCAGTTCTGTAATTACATTCTATATTACTTGATTTCCGAGGTAGCTCGTGGCACCCCCTCATTGCACATGGCTCGAGAATCTTTGTAGTGACAATGACAAAAATGTTTTCAATAATTCTGTATTCACTTAACGACATTTCTTCAGTGAAGCCACTGATTTGTGTCAAATACCTGAAATTTTGAGAAAGGATACGTAATACAGTGAAAATCTTATATAATAGTAATCGCCTATATAACAATAATACTCTCTAGTCTCTATGCATTTTTTTATAATGTTAATCTATAACGCTAGCTATATAATCTATATCTCCAACTATACGGTATGTTTCTTCACTCTAGTGAGTATTGTTATATGGTGTTTCAAGCCGTAATTTAATTCATGCATCCCACATAACACTTTTTTATTGGGTAAGGACCCCCATGTTTTTCTAACAATTTAGTTCCAGTGATCCATACAAGTTTGAATACAAATACAAGCGCAAAGTCTGCAACAGGCAAATTGCCCAACGAGGTGGTTGAAAAAAGATAACTATAAAAACATGGATGTTAAATATAACCAAAATGCAGCAACCCAATATTAAAACTTATTTCATGAAAGAAAAAACTATTAATTAATACTATATAATACATATCCCATACAAGATTATGGTTTTCTTATCTGAGTATGGATAGCTTCTTGATCTATTCTATTATGTTTATAGTACTTCTTTTTAAATTTGTCAATTCATACCTGGAGGCAAACTATTCCATTTATTGACAACCCTATTAGAGAAAAACTCCCTGTGACATCAAAACCTGGAGTTGTCCCTTATTAAATGATAATGGTCTTCCCTTTATTGAAGCAGTTGATTGAAGGTGGTTATTGACAATAACTCATGGTCCATCCTATCTATCCTGTTGAAAATTTTAAACACTTCAATCATATCTCCCTGACACTTGCGTTCCTCCAATGTAAAAATATTCAAGCAATCGTCTTTCTTCATAGCTCAAGTTTCATGTGCCAACAAGAGTACGCATAGTTATTCTCTGCAACTCCCAAGTCTAGGTCCCTCTGTAGGTATGGGCTCCAAAACCTTACACATACTCCAGTCCA
This sequence comes from Pholcus phalangioides, assembly GCF_987345545.1. Lineage (NCBI taxonomy): Eukaryota > Metazoa > Arthropoda > Arachnida > Araneae > Pholcidae > Pholcus > Pholcus phalangioides. Next base: position 16,981,115 of record NW_028301615.1, on the reverse strand, counting down.
TAGGACAAACTGAGCGAAAACTGGACAACCACTCGAAAAGTGGAAGAATGACTTTAGGAGAATCCAAAGAGACCTTTTTAAGAATGAAATATCTCTCTCTCTCACTCGAGCATTCTATTATATTTTTTAGGCCCTGCTAAACAATGTTCAGAAAACCTGAGTTGTTCGTCCATGAGAATTCCTGAATCAGTAATCCTAGTTGCATCTGAGATAGTAATACCATTCAACTCGTAAGTCGAATGGGTTGTTTGAACCAAAATGAGCGACCATGCACTTAACGCTAAAGATCATGCTCCATTCATTAGCCCATGCTGCAATCATATTTAAGTTAGTCTTGAGTATCTCCCTATCATTTAGATTCCTGATTACCCTTATTCGCTTCACATAATCTACAAATTTGCTAACAATCCCATCGATGCCCTGATTGAGTTTATCGATAAATAATGAAAAAAAGTATGGGCCCTAGGACACTACCTTGAGGGACTCCACTCTTGACTTCTGTCCAATCAGAAAATTTCCTGTTCACCATAACCTGTTGTGACCTATCTCTCAACCACGATTCTATTCAATTGAACAAGTTGCTCCCAATCTCATGTAAACCCTTCGAAAGTTTACCATGTTGGACCTGATTGAATGCCTTCTGAAAATCAAGCTAGACGACATCATTGTTTTTACAAGATATACGGAAGACTGGATGTTGTGAAGATATTTATTATTTGAGATGTTAATTTTTTAAGGAAGGAAAAAACTCATCTCTGCCTCTACCGGGAGTCGAACCCGGGTCCCTCGATTGCTCTGACCACTAAGCTACAGAGGAGATTTTCCTTCGCTAGAGCGTATATGTGCCAAACAAATTAACATCTCAAATAATAAATATCTTCACAACATCCAGTCTTCCGTATATCTTGTATTAACAAGTGGAGAGCAACATTCATGTCATATATATAGCCATCTGGTGGCTTGTCGTCCATGAGCTATTAGCTGATCGGTTCACCGTCCATTGCACGGTTCCGTTCGGCACATATACGCTCTATTGAAGGAAAATCTCTATCTCCTCTGTAGCTTAGTGGTCAAAGCACTCGTCCGGCAATCGAGGGACCTGGGTTCGACTCCCGGTAGAGGCAGAGATGAGTTTTTTCCTTCCTTAAAAAATTAACATCTCAAATAATAAATATCTTCACAACATCCAGTCTTCCGTATATCTTGTATTAACAAGTGGAGAGCAACATTCATGTCATATATATAGCCATCTGGTGGCTTGTCGTCCATGAGCTATTAGCTGATCGGTTCACCGTCCATTGCACGGTTCCGTTCGGCACATATACGCTCTATTGAAGGAAAATCTCTATCTCCTCTGTAGCTTAGTGGTCAAAGCACTCGTCCGGCAATCGAGGGACCTGGGTTCGACTCCCGGTAGAGGCAGAGATGAGTTTTTTCCTTCCTTAAAAAATTAACATCTCAAATAATAAATATCTTCACAACATCCAGTCTTCCGTATATCTTGTATTAACAAGTGGAGAGCGACATTCATGTCATATCATTGTTTTTGTCTTTTCCCAAATCCTTAGTCACGAATAAAATGATATCACTTTTCTTTTTCATGGTAATAGTAGAATCATTAGGAATCATGGAGTAATTTCTCTCTCAACCAAGCTTTTTATACATATGAATGGAGACTTGCTCAAATAATTAGCTTACTGAGCAGGCTTTACAAAAGTGATGCCATATCAGCTTAATTTAGTGAAAATGTGATACATAAACTCATCTAAGAAGCTAAAAATTTTGAGAATTAAAGTTCTCTTCAGTGTTGATCCACACTAGTCAAGCTTAATACTGGTGTAACGTGTGGAGCTCATGAGTAGCGTATCTGCAGCTTGTGGATACACTGAAGAAGTTTTTGGCAAGCTGTTTATTATTTAAATATGATACAGAGCAGTATCAGTTGACTGCTTGTTTTTTTTTTCTATGATTGATGCTTGACTTCTGTATCAGGACCACTACTAGTTGGTAGCAGGCGGGTCTGGTTTCCCTGGGCGTTGGACCCCGGGAGGGGTGCCGAACTAATTTTGCAGGGCACCAAAATATGTGCTGGCCCCAGCTGACAAAGTAGGTCTATCTAGTTCCAGCCCTGTTCCAGATTCTTGTCTGACTAAGAGATGGATACATGGTTTTGTCAAATAGGGTTTTCACTATTTGACATTTTTTGCTCGAATAGTGTTGTTAATAAATGGAATAGTTTACCCTCTGGAGGCGGGGGGGGGGGGGTAGTAAATTCCAACACAATGACACATTTAAAAAGAAATACAATAAATATATTGGGGTAAATTCAGAAGCTATCCATAGTTATAATAAGACAACCATAAGTATATTTATGGGCATTATATAATATTTTACCGCGTATGTATATTGTTTCTAGTTTTTGTAATTGGGTTGCTATATTTTAGAAATATGACATCCATATTTGTTATAGGCATCTTTTTCTCAGCCACCTTGTTGAGCATTTTGCCTGTTGTGGCTTTGTACTTGTCAACTGTGAGCTATGTAAATATTAATGCTCGTTCGACTTCACTTTAATTTTTTGGATCATTCTTTTCCCGAATTCCCTCTCCCATTTGAATTCTCCCTCCCCATGGCAAGTTTCTGCACGTAAAGCCTGGAGTGGTGGTGGGCATAGATAAAATGAGCTCAAACAAAAACCAAGTTTGAATCTGGTTAGCACTAACAAAAACCAACTTTTATATGAATATTTTTTTCCCCTGAAGGAATTCATTGATGCTGGTAATACATCATAGAATTGCGTTTATCATAAAAGTATTAGAGGCTATTTTAACTAAGATTTGTTCAGTGAATTCAGGTTTCTAATTTTTTTTTTAGTTTGCTTTATGAAAAAAAAGAAGAAATATTTTGTGTTTAATTTTTGCCATAACCTTCATTAACTTTAGTATAGTGAGATGTGTGAAATTGCTGAGAATTTCATTTATTGTTGATCATGATGTTAAATGGAGATTTTATTTATTTCAGAAATGTGAAAAATATAACCAAGTTGAATGAACTGGAACTGGACCGCGGTCTCATCAACAAGTCATCATGGCATGATATGTATAAAGACAGTGCCTGGATATTTATTGGTGGATTAGCGTATGGCATGACTGAAGGAGATGTTTTGGCTGTATTTTCCCAGTAATTATTTCTCCCCAGAAATATACTTAGTATTTTTTATAGATTCTAAATCAGGGATGGCTAACATTTTTTCCAAACAGTGCCACAATAAAGATAGTTTTCAGTGTGCTCACCACTTTATGAAATGAACACGCAGACCCCTACACTCCGTTTTTATGAGATATGAGCATTCTCCCCATTCTTACAAAATATTGTTCCTCTGTCCTCTTATTTTCATAAAAATGTTCATTTTGTCACTCTTTTGAGTTCTTAATTGTTTTTATTTTTGAGTCGTGTCGAGGATTAACCACCCTTGTTCTAGATGTTTAGAAAATCTCAGTTTTAATGCTTCATGGCGATTTTTTTTTTTTTTGTAACAGAGAATGCTTGAAACCCAGATATTATGTGAAGAATTCTGAAAACTCTGTCCTAGACTAAATATTTTAAACTGGATGCATTTGCAAAATTTATAAATCCTTTCCACAAAATAATTAATATTGTGTAGACCAGAGCTTGAAAAATCCCAGGTCACAACGGCGACTAAAAAATTTGATATTGGCTTCTGAAATTAACCAAGTCCCAGGAAAGCAAAAACAGCGCCCCTGAGACAAAGGTTTTTCGAAAATATTCTTTGATAAACAGCTCTGGGGAGCCGGCAGAGCTGAAGCTCGTGGATAAGCATTGAATGGGGGAGCGCTGCAGGTGGAGAAAGAACCCTGGCATATGTATTTGTTTTTATTTTATTTCTCATAAAAGAGCATGTGATAAAATTAATTTTCAGGTTTTCCTGTTTTTAATCTTGAAAATTTAAAGAATGTCCCACACATCGTATAAAAGTTATGATGCAGATCCAGAGAAGCAGGGTTTGAGAAATACGAGGTTGCCATGGCGAGTAAAAAAATTAGAATTTAGTGCTAAAATCGCTTATACATGCATGATAAGTAAATTAGAGTAGGTACAGCACAAAATTTTCAGAAAAAAGGTCTAGTCAGCAAATCTGTTAATGTAAAAAGGGATCCCAATGTCCGAGATAAAAAAAATACCCATTATTTTGGATCGTTTTCCCCAGAAAAAAAAAATATTTGTTTTCTATGAAATTTGGATGCAGCCTATTTTTTATTTTTTTTCCTGATTTGCCAATCCCTGCAGAGAAGCAAAAAATATCGGATAAAAATTTATTCTTGTTTCGAAAAATACAGCATATGTGTTCATCCATATGACCTCTACTCCCATTAAATCACCTCCAACACCCATGATCCCGGATCTGCACTTCGTCTATAATCTGCACCTAGTAAGAGTCTCATTAAAACTTTAATTTCATTACTAATTCCTTTTTTTGAAAATACAGCACTCTGAAAATTATGATAATCTTTTTGCGTATACAGTGAAACCCAAATATAGACATTTTTCCATTTAAGAAGTCTTATTTCCAGATTCTTGATTTTACTTTCCATACTGAAATCCCATTTCCTGTTTAAAAAGTTTTATCACTCTATTTCTTTCTGTTTCATGGTTCTGACCATGATATCGAAATGAAATCCACTATATTCGATATTACTACTAAACCACATATGCACTTCGTCCATATTCCTCTATGACAGGAGTGCACAACCTTTGGCCCACGGGCCAAATGTGACTCGCCAAAGGCTAGCGAGTTGTTCCAGTGAAAAAGTCTCTGGCCCACGAGTGGCAGAGAGTGTGCATATTTGGCCTGCGGATTGAAAAGGTTGTGTACCCCCTGCTATATGGAATTTATAATAAATGTCTACGTTGTTGGAATGTGTGTACATGTTAGGAACCCAATGTGAAGTTAGTTTCTTAGGAATGCTTGTTATGTGTTCAAATATTGCTGCCATCTTTCTTCTGAATTTCTTTTTACATGCAAATTGTTTCTTGCAGAGATTGATTATTCAAATTTTTTTCCTTCATCAACTAATCAATTTGTATTTTTATCTTTTAATTGTAAGGTATGGAGAAATTGTTAACATCAATTTAGTTCGGGACAAAAAAACTGGAAAAATTCGAGGCTTCTGTTTTTTATGTTACGCCAATCAGAAGAGCACTGTTTTGGCTGTTGATAATTTCAATGGAATGAAGGTTCGTATTCCAATGCTTCTGTATTTGTTACATGCAATTTTTAATATTAATAATAAAAAAAACCATATTCTAGGTTCCATTCATGAATTCATGCTAAAAAATTTCCTATGAGGAATCAGTGAGGGTGTTCCCCTGGTGGTAACAGTTTTCTTGTAATAGTTAGCTTTGGTGTATCAAATAACATGGAAAATTGTGCTTTTAGAAATATATTGGAACACATAAGATGGTAGGCCGTATTTTTCAATGTGTGAGAAGTTTATGAGCAGTGAAAAGAGTAAATATGTTTCTTTATTACACATTTTCAGCTTTGCGGAAGAACCATCAGAGTGGACCACGTTCATAGTTACAGGGTTCCGAAGGAACATGAAGATGATGATGAGATGACAAAGAGGCTGGTAGCTGAAGGTTGTGCACCAAAATCTTTGAAATTACCCTCACCTACACCCGAAGTTGAAGAATGCCCCGTCGAAAGCAAAAAAATCAAGAAAGGTTGATTGAAGTTTATTATGCTATTTTATTTTACTGAATAAGAATTTGTGATTTGTTTATGTTGTATATGTAATGCTTAACTCTTTCCAGCACGCTACCCTTTAAAGTTGGAATTTCAAAAAAAAAAAAAAAAAAAAAAACTTTAGGCCTATCTATTCAGACCTAGAGGAGTATGCAAGTATAATTTTATAAAGATTGCACATACGGCTTTAATTTGTGTGCAATTCAAGACAGATTTTAGTCAAGCTTTCAATGTAAAAAGTTGAAACTTATCCAGAATAAAAAGATTAGTGTACAGCCAACAAAATAACAGAATTTTTTTTTCCAGAAATCTGTTTTATGTCCAAAAAAAAAAACTGAAATTCAAATTCATTTATTTAGTTTTTGAAAAATAAAGGTTTTAAAAAAAGGCCAAAAGTATGGGTCAGCTTGTGTGGAGCTGTTAATGAAGAAGGTTCAAAGTAATCTCTAAATTTTCATTTTATTTATCATTTATTTTCAAGTCAAGAAGAAGACAAAAAAAAAACCTACTGATAAAAATCTATTAATTTAGATGATTTCAACAAATTTTGAGTTTTAGGCTATAAGTCAGTGCTTCTCAAATTATGTGTCACAGCTTCTAAGGGCATCGTTGACCTTTATTTGGGGCATCATGGTGAGATGGCAATATTCAGATATGCTTGTTCAGTGCATTGAAGTGGTTTTTTTTTAAGTCTATTCTCTGGGGAGCTGTGGATGAACCTTGACTATGCGTAGGGAACGACAGGTTTGGAAAGTTTCAGAACCACTGATATTAGTTCTTAACTTACCATTGGTGTTGTCAAATGTAAAAAATCTTTAAAAAGTACTTAAATGCAGGAATTGACAAATTGAAAAATATTTAGACACAAGCCAGATTTCTTAGAAGCTGTACAGGGCTGTCTTAAGAGCATACTGGGTACCTGGGCAACATGATTTTTTCTAAGGCGCTCCTTACTTGGCAAGACACGTTTATTTTTGAAAATTTTAACCAGATTTCATTTTTACGAGTATCCCCCTGTACTTCAGGCCCATGTGTTAAGATCGCACTGGGGTTGGACAAATCTATTGACAGACATACCTGGTGAAGAAAATTTTTGGTCCTGGTTGTATTTTTTTCATCCGCACGTCAGATGTGAGCATATTAAATACTGATTTGGGCATCTGGTTCAGCTCTAAGCCAATGAAGTCCTGAATTATGTTTTTTCATTACTTTTACAGGACCATAACTTTTTTCTTCTGTTATAAAGACATACTACAATGAAGTCAGAAAATTTTGTTCATACTTGCATTCCAATAACATATAATTTTAGGGGCCGATACCAATTTCATAGTCATCATGATGGCCTGGTATCCAGCATTTGTGTAGCCCTGCTTAGATGTTCCTGTTAAATTTCATCAATAAACCCTTAAACTGTTTCTATTGCTCATACATGATGAGATTAGGATATTGCTCCAATCTCTCGAGAGGAGTCTCGATGCCAAACAGAAAAGAAAATTTTTCTCATTCTCACATACGGAGGATATACCTCTAACTATTTGCAATTGAAGGGTCAAAGTGTTTGCAAACCTCATGTTATAACTTTGAAACTGTACTAAAATGCTATTTTTGATCATGTTTCAGGAAAGGAAAAAAAGAAGAGAAAAAGGTATTCTTCCTCATCGTCCAGCTCTGAAACAGACAGTGAATCTTCAAGCTCAGATGCTGAACTGAAAATCAAAAAAGAAAAATATGATCCAGGGTATGAAAAATATGCATCAGCAAGCACGTCTACTGCACATAAAAATTTCAGAAAAAAGGACAGAATGTCTCATAAAACTAAGCATAAAAATCAAGATCCTAAAAAAAAATCCTCCAGAATACCAGAATATTCTGATGGGGAACACGAACATCGGAACAAAAAAATTTCATTGCAGCAAAAACGAAAGTCAAAATCTGAAGAAAGTCAGTCTAGTGTGTCTTCCGAGCCAGATGGAACAATACATTCACATGCAAAATACAAAAGTCCAGAAGCAAGTTATGACTCGAAGAATTCCTACAGTAGTAATTCATCCAAGTACCATCATAAATCTGCTTCTAGTAGAAAAAGACATCAATCAAGCTCCGACGATTCTACAGACAGTACTCAAAATGAAACCAAACACTCAGCACATTCATCAAATTACAAGCATAGGAGAAACAACGAAAAACAGTATTCAAACTCAAAAGAAAAGAATATTGAACGCAAAAAACATGAACACAAACATTATGATACCATTAGAGTAGAGGATTCGCATAAACATAGGCATCGTGATGACAGGTATAGCAAAGATGAACAGCACAGATCCAGTGATAGAAGAAAATCACACCATTCTCGTTCTCAACACTGAAATTGGAACAATTTTTACAAAATCTGCTATTAAAGTTTGTACAAATGCAGTATGTACTATTTTTGAATATATATATATAAACTCACTGATGTGTTCTCAGTACCATCATTCTATTAATTATGAGTACTTTTATGGTGGAGATACGGGGTGGGGGGCATCATCAAAGGTAAAGCAGACTGGTTTGATGTATTTGCATACATGTGAATTGACATCATTGTCATTATGCTCCCCCAGACTTTCAAATCGTCCATCTCCACCTATGGAGAGGTGTGAATATAAATTGTGTATTTTACTGGTACACTAAAAATAAGGGAGTGACAGGTTTATAATGCCACGACAAATCATTTTAACTATTGCAGTAGAAAATTCAACTTTAATTACTTAATCATAATACACAGAAAATAGAAATGAATTTTTTCCATGAATTGTTATTTATACAAAAATAGCCACGTTTTCAAGACAAATAAATTCATTTGGTCGAATGGTTGACGCGTTTTGGCTCTTCAATGGAGAGCCATCATCAGGACCTCGTGGTCAGAATTCACACGAATTAGTCGTGGAGGGGTGATGTTTACGTCTGGTCATCCGAAGAGTTCACCTTTGTATTTGCTGCGTCTGAGTGGTCTTTGGATGCGAATTGGGGAGCCATCTGTTGCAAAGTGTTGAAAGTTTTGTCACGACTGATGTTAATGAAGCCTGTCCAAGCTGACGAAATAGGTGGCTTTTTTCTTCCATCATTAACAAGGAAATTCTGGCATGTTCTGATGAAGTATCCCTCGAGAAAATTCAATTCGGAATTGTGTGTTGCTTTTTTAAAAACAAACGCTTTATCAAAATCAAAATAATGTGAACGTTGCCAACAGTGTCGTGCAATAGCCGAACTATCCGTCTGTCCCTTCTCAACATGCTTTCGGTGTTCGAGAACTCGAATATTTAGATTTCTCTTAGTTTGGCCAATATATCCATTTTCGCAATTCTTGCATGGGATAAAGTAGATATCAGATTCTTTGAAGGGTGAGATAGGATCTTTCAGATGGGAAAAGGCGAATATATTTGTTGGCTGGAATATTGTATGGAAGTCAAATTTCTTTAAGATAGAAGAGATCATGAAACTTGAAGAATCGAATGGAAGAACAACGGGATTAGAAAACTGTTTTGAGTCAGCTGGGAGTAGGTTCGTGGTGCATGTCTGGGTCATTTTTTTGAGGATCTTGTCGATGATAAAAGGTGAAAAACCACAATTAGAAGCGATGTCACGAAGGATATTGAGTTCATTCTGGAGGCAGGCTGAATCACTGCAAAGTTTTAGTGCTCGATAAACAAAAGAAGAAAATGCCGAAAGTTTCTGATTGGGAGGATGAAAGGATTTTGCATGAGGTGGCATGGAGATAGCGAATGGCTTACGGTACACAGATGTACAAAATTCAGTGTCTGTCTTTTTAATGAGCACATCGAGAAAAGGCAGCATATTATTTTTTTCTATTTCATAGGTGAATTCAATATGTGGGTCAATAGAATTCATAAAACTGAGCCTGGCTTTAAGACTTTAGAAAACCTTTCACTCATACAAAAAAAAAAAACAACATAATAATGCACCTCCCCCTCCTCTGTAGGGTTCAAGGTGTTTGGTTAATCGCCCTTGAACTTATGTTGGTTTAAAAATTAGGTCACTAAATTACTCTGCCCTGCAGCAATTTGTTTTCGTGCAGTCTTTGAATATTAATTTCACATCTGAACATTGGGTACCATTTACTGACTGACTAGAGAATATAGGAAAAAGTAAGATTTCCAACGTCCTCCTTTCTGATGTCATTTTAAGCATCCTCCTTACATTTTATGGTTTGTGTGGGGGGCATGATAACGTTAATATATAGACACTGAGAAACCTCGCTACAATGATAAATATCTCCACAACAATAGTTTTTCAAGCTTTGTTTGGAAACTTTTTCCCTCCTAATGTTAAATTGTTGCCTCTTGATAATCACTATACAAAATGATATTTTTTTCCATGGAAATTTCATACTGCCCAAATACAGTAGGTAAAACATTTGTTCATATCATACAAATTACCAAACAAAGAGAAAATTTCCATAGTACTCAGAAGAATTTCTTGTCCATGTGACATCAATGGTGCAGGATTATCATATGCCAATTTTTGGTCGGAGCTAGGTAGAGAGAGGTCACAGTATTGCCCGCATAAACACGCAAAATTTATCAATACGACCAGTTTTAAACTTGAATAAGCTGTTAGAAGCAGCAACACACAATATTTACAGATTGATTGATGTACACAAATTTATTCACCAAAAAAAGAAAAAAATATTGAGCTTGTAAACTGAAAATAATGGAAATTTTTAAATTTTGTTTTTCACTTCTAAAAGATATCATTCATACTAGAATCAAGAAAATCTTTATAAATAGCCATGAACTTGGCTATAAATGCTTCTATATGGAATATCGCTTTGTTGCCCATCTGTAGGCGATGTTCATAAAATGCTGCAAGTTTAGTCACTTCTCCTTTCAGTTGCCCATCACAGTTTGAAACGAGTTCTTTCAGTAGAACCTGTAAAATCACACAATTGAAAGCTTTGTAAAAAAACAATTTATAAAATCACTACGTACAGCTGATGCTCGTTTTCATGAACCTGTACGGACTTGATAATTAGTACGTAAAATCAAAAGTTCCTAAATGGGAGAGACGATGGTAAAAAAATGCGGGAAATAAAAAATGAGTTAGTCATTCCCCCCTTTATTGATGATTTCCATAAAAATCATTTATTTTTGTTTGCTTCATTGCAACATTTTAGTATATATAAGATTCCATAGAATTGATGTAGGATAAAATTTCACGAGAATTTTATTTCTCTGAAGTATTTTCAGGATAGCGGAATGTCACTGGAATCACTAGCCACAGGAACGATCTTTTGCTGATCTTTGATTTGAGGACTCAATGTGATTTTTTGAATCCCATACTTTTTGGCAATTTCTGTCTTTGTGTAAGGGAGAAAGAGAGTTGGCACACATTAATTTCATTCAAAAAAATTTTTTTTTTTCTCCTCTCTCTTCCTTTATTTTCTCTTAGTTAAGGTAATAATGAACTGAGAGGCAGCTAGAAGAATAAAATAACTGAAAAAAATAGCGGAAGAAAAACAAAGTTTGCAAAATAGATTTTAACATTAACTCTACGGCATGTTGTTTGGGACAGAAGACCAGTTCTTAAAAGAGAGCATGTTTATAAATTAGAGGTTTGCAAAATCGAGAACTGACTGTATTTCCATATTTAAACAACTACCACAATTTCAAATACACAGCAAAACACTTTTATAATGAAACCAGAGGAAGGTGCTGTTACAAGAGGTATTATTATATACAGAATGCATATACACGGAAAAGTGCAGTGAGAATTGTCACATCATCCCTCTTATGTCAGAGACATGAATGTGCAAAAATTTTCACTTTTTGGGTTGGATCACTTATTTTGTTATCTAAGTTTTACCAGAGATGCAATTGTGGTTTCTGGTAAAACTTAAAAAAACTTAACAAAGTTCCCAAAAATTTAACCAAACATTTTAGGAAAATAACATCCAGACGTACATATTCAAACGTCATTTCTCCAATTTTTGAAATTTGCACATTCATGTTTCTGGCATAAGGCGGGGGAGGATTTTCACATATAATCTGCATATATGAATTTAGTTCTTTTGCGAAAAACTTTCCTGCTCCATTGTCCTGATGTGACCAATTATGAAATGTTAAAGGCATATCTACACAAGTGTACGTGGGGTTCAGCTTTTCTTTTCTGCCCACACACAAATTGGTTATGACTGTGATTGTCAGTTTTCTACGACACAAGTTCTGGAGAAGTAGAGCAAGTTTCTTTGATATACTAATCACATTCTGATCCTTGCAAATGGTCATTTTGTAGCTTGTCTCATAAACAATTGTAACCTATAATCTCATTCAAATTATGCAAGGGCTCAGCAAACTGCTCACAGATACCATATAGGGTGCATGCGTGTTAGCACTTTTCTACATTTATAAAGCCATGTTTCAGATCAAAATTTCATTTGACATAAAATTTAGAAGAAACTCCGGACCCACCGGAGCTACAAATATCAAATTTGATCAACAGTTTTGTTTCATAACATAAAGACTCACTAAGAAGGGTGAAATCCGACCGTCAAGAGGGGGGGGGGGGAAGTTTCAAAGGTTACATATTGAAATCATGCTGAATAAAAACTGCTGAAAATATAGTCATAAAATTTGTTCAGAAGTTTTACTTCATGATGTAAAGATAAACCAAGAAGGGCTTTTTCAAAATTCAGCTCCTAGTGGGTCGAAAGAAGATTCACCAGTGAAGAATATTTAGTACTAATTTATCCTTACAGGTATTTATCATTAAGTAAAGTAATGATAAGATATGCTTACCTTGAAAATGACGTCATTAGGAATTAAATGGGAAATGAGTTCATATATTCTTCCCCTGACTTCAAAAAGCCTATTAAAAGAAGAAACAATCTTATTTGAGGATCAGATTCAATTTTATCTTTTAATATCGCAATGACCTATTAAGTCATGTTTAGAGACATGATTTACATCATAAATTTTGCAAATAAAAGAACCCAAATTTTAAAAAATAAGTTCAATCTAAGAATTTTGCATTCATTCATTCGTAAAAATAATTCAATTAGAAACTTTGCATACATTTAATCTACAAAATAAAATTTTAAAAGAGAGTCAAGAATTTTGCTTCTCCCACAAAAAAATTTTGAAATAAAAAATTTTGGGCTCATCTGCAAAAACATTTTTCAAATCAAAAAAATTTTGCATTCCTTCAAAAAAAAAAAAATCTATTCATGCCATGCCAATGCAGATAATTGTGTTTCTCTTTGAAAGCCAAGCCAGTCCGCAAAGATATTTTTCAAATGAAAAATTTCGCATTAATTCGGCGAAAGGAACTAAACTAATGACACACTTTTTTTTATAGTTTAATTACTCAAATATTAAGGTACTGTTCATAGGTGAAAGTTCTAGAATTAAGTGCTCAGCAATATCAATAAATATTTTCGCTTCAAAAAGTGTAAATTATCATGATTTTTCAGAAAAGTGGTAAAAATCAAATTTTGATATTTATTGCATTTATCTTGCAAAATATGAAAATTATCTTTACTTTATCCCTAGTTATGCTACACTGAACAAGTGACTAAATAAAATTGGAATGAAATATGATGAAAACTAGAAGCAAGAACTTTTTTTTTACACAAAAAAAACCCCATTATTCTAGATATTTTTCAGTTGGTTTAGTTCATTATATTAATTGAATTAGCAACATCTATGGCCTATAGGTTTTTAACAGCAGGCTGATGCGAAGATATATTTAGGTAAGAGAGAAAATTTAACTGCCCTCGCTTTCCCCGCAGGCAGTTGAATTCTTTCTTTCCTAAATATATCTTTGCATCAGCCAACTGTTAAAAACCTTCAATATGGCCGCATGGATAGCGGAGGGTGACATTATCCTCGGAAACATGTGTTCTACTTTATCTCGTTGATAAATGAATAAAAAAAACATTACAAATTCAAGTATTTTTAAGATTCTTTTGTCAAAAAAAAAACAAAACAAAAAACAAGATAAGTGATGGCTAAACAGAATACAGAATCTAACAAATATTTTGTCACTGATTTATCAAATTCATACTAAAAATTTAATATCCTCTTAGTACTTTATCAACTTTTTCTTTTCTTTCAAACTGAGCAAACCTCTGGTCTATCGCCATGGGCCATTTACTACCAGATGAGTTGTGCTGGAAGTTTGCATGTGCACCTACCAGTTTGAGAACATATCTAGTGTGATGCATGAATTTTTGTGCCGTCATGTGTATTTAATACTAGGAGTGGAAAGTGGTTATAGCACAGTGGATCCCACTTACAATGTTCAAACTTAGAGCATTTTTAAGTTTTTGGTGTGACTTATTTTCATGGTCTAAACTTTTACTAATCGAGAACTCTCTAATCTTTCTTGAATCATGATTTCCCGTTTAAAGTGTGTGTGTGTGTGTGTGTGTGTATATATCTATTCTATAATATAAAATCACAAACTCACAAACAAACTCGAAAAGGGCCTGTTGCTAAGCAACCGAGTGACGGAAGTGAGTTTTTGAGTGACGGAAATCTGTTACGGAAGTCGGTATTCATATATCGATATTCACATTCCTATTCATATATTCATATATCGATATGATATCATATATCGATATTGGGTCGATATTCACATATCGGGACCCATTTGACCCATCGGGATCATGTTATGTGCATGTACCAAGAGGCTCCTACATCCTACAGCAGAGCCCTTAGGCTGGAATTTAGATTTCGAGCCCCCAAACCAGCTTTTCAGGGGCCCCCTCTGTGATTAATTTATAGTGTGAAAAATCAAAAAGTGATAAGAATCGTTGTGGCCCCTGTCAGCCCTTCCTTTGTGGGGGGGGGGGGGGGGAGGTCCATGCCGAGAGGTATATATATGTATAATATACACACACAACAGCAGTGCTCCCAACACAGGGTCGGGGTACCCGGGGAAGATTTCACATATAAGTAAAAAGTTTTCATTTCCAGGGGCCCTTGATGGATCTCATTGTTTTCTTGCTGCTTTAACATTGAAAAATTTCGATAGCGGAAGCAAAAGATATATCCAGTCTGGGGCCCCACCAAAAGTATGCGAATTGGTGTCCCGGGTAATTGGTTGGGGGCCCTGGATTTTATTCGTTTGTAAAACGAATACAAATGAAAATTTTTCATGGTACTCGCTCCGTGGGATGGCCGACAAGCTTCCAAGTCGGGGGCCCCAAGTTTACAGGTTTCATTTTGGGACCCTGGACGAAACTCATTCTTTTCTGTTGTAGAATTCGCAACAGCGGAAGCCCGAGATAAAGCCAGTCTGGGGCCCCACCAAAAGTATGCGAATTGGTGTCCCGGGTAAGTGGTTGGGGGCCCTGGATTTTATTCGTTGGTAAAACGAATACAAATGGAAATTTTTCATGGCACTCGCTCCGGGGGATGACCGACAAGCTTCCAAGTCGGGGGCCCCCATGTTTACAGGTTTCATTTTGGGGGCCCTGGATTTTATTCGTTGGTAAAACGAATACAAATGAAAATTTTTCATGGCACTCGCTCCGGGGGATGACCGACAAGCTTCCAAGTCGGGGGCCCCATGTTTACAGGTTTCATTTTGGGTGCCCTGGATTTTATTTGTTGGTAAAACGAATACAAATGAACATTTTTCATGGCACTCGCTCCGGGGGATGACCGATAAGCTTCCAAGTCGGGGGCCCTATGTTTACAGGTTTCATTTTGGGGCCCTGGACGAAACTCATTCTTTTCTGTTGTAGAATTCGCAACAGCGGAAGCCCGAGATAAAGCCAGTCTGGGGCCCCACCAAAAGTATGCGAATTGGTGTCCCGGGTAATTGGTTGGGGGCCCTGGATTTTATTCGTTGGTAAAACGAATACAAATGGAAATTTTTCATGGCACTCGCTCCGGGGGATGACCGATAAGCTTGCAAGTCGGGGGCCCCATGTTTACAGGTTTCATTTTGGGGGCCCTGGATTTTATTCGTTGGTAAAACGAATACAAATGAAAATTTTTCATGGCACTCGCTCCGGGGGATGATCGACAAGCTTCCAAGTCGGGGGCCCCATGTTTACAGGTTTCATTTTGGGGCCCTGGACGAATCTCATTCTTTTCTGTTGTAGAATTCGCAACAGCGGAAGCCCGAGATAAAGCCAGTCTGGGGCCCCACCAAAAGTATGCGAATTGGTGTCCCGGGTAATTGGTTGGGGGCCCTGGATTTTATTCGTTGGTAAAACGAATACAAATGGAAATTTTTCATGGCACTCGCTCCGGGGGATGACCGACAAGCTTCCAAGTCGGGGCCCCATGTTTACAGGTTTCATTTTGGGGGCCCTGGATTTTATTCGTTGGTAAAACGAATACAAATGAAAATTTTTCATGGCACTCGCTCCGGGGGATGACCGACAAGCTTCCAAGTCGGGGGCCCTATGTTTACAGGTTTCATTTTGGGGCCCTGGATTTTATTCGTTGGTAAAACGAATACAAATGAAAATTTTTCATGACACTCGCTCCGGGGGATGACCGACAAGCTTCCAAGTCGGGGGCCCTATGTTTACAGGTTTCATTTTGGGGGCCCTGGATGAATCTCATTCTTTTCTGTTGTAGAATTTGCCGAAATCCGAGATACAGCCAGTCTGGGGCCCCACTAAAAATCTGCGTATTGTGTCCCCGCTACTGGATGTGGGGCCCTTGATTTTATTCGTTGTAAAATTGATAAAAATGAAAAATTCTCACAGGGGGGTGTGCGACAAGCTTGCAGGTCAGGGCTTCATGGAAATGTTGGCAGGTTGTAATTCGGTGCCCCTGAATGTATCTCATTGATTTTTGTGGTTTAACATTGTAAAATTTGCAACACATTGGTAGCCCAAGATATATCCAGTGTGGGCCCCTACTGAAATTAAGCGAATTGAATCTGGGGACCCCCATGGGGAAGTTTTCTGGGGATACTTGATGAATCTCATTTGTTTTTTATTGCTTTATTATTATTTTCATTAAAATTCGCTTCTTCAGTAGGCTGGTGCTTTCACACGTCCCTTTCCCCTTTTCCATAGCTAGCTGATGAAGTGGGACGAAATAAACAAGATATGTCCGGGAGAGAAGTGGGGAGGGGGGGGGGGGGTTGGCCGCCAAAGGCGGCAGGGGGGCAGAGCCCCCCTAGTATATATATATTTTCCCACTTACAATATTTTTCATTATGGTTTTTTTTTTAAACATTATAAGCAGGAGCCAATGTATAAACAGAGAAATCTTTATCAATTAAGATTTTTATAGCCAAAACCAACATCGGTATTATTTCTGATATAAAGCTAAAAAAAACCTTGAATTTTTTTTTTGTGTAATTCTACCTTTTTGGACTTTGCTCCTGCACAATGAGATTGGCTGTGTCATGAAGAAATACTTCCCAATCCGGCCGAACAACCTCCTGGTCCGCTGAAAATGGATACCTGAAAATACAAAATCGATAATATAATCTGCTCAATCTCTAATAAGGTATTTAAAGAGACAACAAAATAAAATTCATTTTGTCCTACTATAGTCACTTTATGTTTATTACTTAGAGCATATGCAAGCTGATTCCTCATCTTTCACTAGGATGCTGATCTAGACATATCAATGAGCATGAATTTAAATCACATCATAGCCAGACTACTTACAACAAGGATAGCTAACCTGTACCACAAGCCAGAGGTCTACATTTATTAATTTTTTTCATAAAAATCACATGACTAATTCAAATTTATTCATTACTGCTTCAAAAAAATTAATAATTCAAAATATTGCATGGCTTGAAACCCAATAAAATTCACAAAAAAAATGCATTATTAAAAACCTTGTTTGTGATTACAGAGAACCGTTAATGACTTATTTTCATTACAAGTTTTGAACTGTGTTAAGAAATAACTTGAATTTCATGTATTTTTGACTTCAGCTGCATGCATTAAACATTTTCCTAATTCACAATATAAATTAATAAAATAGAGAGTCCCCCCCCCCCCCCCCCCCAGTCTATACCGATTCGAACACAAGATTATCATAAAAAATACTGTCCATGTATCATGGTCCTGAAACTACAGAACAGAACAAGTGATTTGTTTTTGTGTGGACATTTTTGAGAATTCTTATGCAAACTTACTGTTGGACTCTACAGGCTTCACACATGAGAATAGCTCTTCTCAAGTTTCTACCACTTTGTTCGGCGATCCTTTTAGCAAGTTCCGTTGGTAGGGTTAAACATTCTTTTTTACAAATCTTTTGAAGCACTGCAATAATCTGAAAATGACCAAACAAAACAATACTTGAAAGAGGATTTCTATCAGATTTACAAAATGCAAGTGTAACAAATGTCAAAGTTTACCTGTATTTACTGGATGTAAGCTAAAATTTGAAATTATGATGTAGCCTTCATGTTCAATTAAAAATTAATTTCCCATAAACTGATTACAGCTTGTGTTACTTTCAAAGTCAATTTTTAATTGAGCTTATAGCTAATGCCATGGCTAATATAATATTTTTAACTCTCTAACCTTCTGATATTTTAGGAGATAGTGACCTAAATTTTCTTCACTGCACAATGTTCAATGCTATATTAGTAATGTAACGAAATTCTCAAGGGAAATTTAAAAATACTTTGCCATACATGGAAAACCATGGCATTTCTACAAAAACAGTTTTCTCCCCCAACTGCAACTTATAGTAATAATAATAAAATGGAGAAAAACCTCTTCAATAGTTGGAGATGGAACTCTTATACCGAGACACCTGCTACGAATCGCTGGAATGACTTTGCTACTTGAATTACAGCATAAAACGATCCTACACGTGGCCATATATTTTTCCATGGTACGTCTGAGGGCATGTTGAGCTTCTTTTGTCAATTTGTCCACTTCATTCAGAACTACCACTATAAGATAAAAAGTTGGAGCACTTGTTACTAAATAAAGAGCTATATTTAAACTACAGAGTATCATTAGATTCAAAACAAAATTTATCAATGTAAGAGTGAAAAAAAATCAGAAATTTCCCTATCATAAATTAATACTGTTATATGAAGGTTTCAAAAGATATATTGGATTGGCGATATATAAATAAAGTCAACACTCGTTATAACGAAAAAAAGTAATAAAATTTAACTTCTCCACGTTTTCCAATTGTTGGAATTTCCCTTCCCGTGATAGACTACATGAACAAGGAAACCCCAACTCTTCTGCTTTTATAATTGAATGCAAAGTTTTTAAATAGGGTGAACAAAGTAGAACTAATCTTTGGAATATTCAATGATTCCGCCATTTTATTTTTTGACAACAATTTATAGTCAACTTCTGCATAAATTTTAAATTTGATGTCTCCTGTTCCCCCCCCCCCCCCCCAATTAGTCTATTACCAAACACCAACTCTGGCCATATCGCTATATTGCTATTTACTACTAATAATGAGATGGTGGTCAGCTCAAGCTTGTTAGGGAAAATATCTTCTCTATATCATCCCTCAGGATTGAACTTGGGCTCATGACGGCAACTTTCAGTGCACTTCTAATTTTGGTCACATGACACACAGTTTTCTCTACCCCACGATCAATATTTCTAAAAACTATCAAATTACAGCTTCTTATACAGATGAACAACATCTATGGATACTGAGCATGGGTAGGCAACTATTTTTTTTTCTATACCTGACGTAGTCAAAAACAGGGTCACAGGTCTGTGTTTCAGAATTAATACATATATGTGCTCCGACAATATGTGTTTTAGAATGCAGACAATAGAATACCACTGAAGTGAATGACTATGACATACAGCAGGAGGGTCCTTGGTTTCCCCTGTGGTTCATCAAAGGGTCCTCAGATAAGTGCTAACTGAAAAATTCTGCTCTAGACACACATTGAGGAAAAGCATCCTCTCATATTCTCATGCATCATGGGCCAGTCTTGCCATTTCAGCTGACCTTCTTCATAGTGAACCTCTTAATAAAATTTGTCCATGATGTATTTACTCATTAGATCAGACACAGAAAACCATGTTATCAATTTTATTTCCATCTGAAGTTTCTTGTACATTCTGAAGCTAAGGTACAGCAAAACTTATATTTTTTCCAGTACGTTATGGTAATCATGCTGCAAGACTATGTAGGAGGTTATAAGGTATTCTTCATCAACCCCCCCCCCCCCCCCACGTTGACAAACAATTTCATACTTGAATGTCGTCATCGGTCCATAGTATTCGCTGTGATCCATATCCGTGTGGAAATGCTTTTGCAATGGCTTTCCTATAGTGAGGGCAAAGTAGTGATAAAAAAGTCTTTTCTATTTAGTTCTTCCAGTTGACCGGATTCAAATTTCTTTTTCCAAGAGACTGCCTGAAGGGAATATATGGAAAGCACTACTACTAAACCAGACATGCACCTTGTGCATATTTCTCTGTGGAACTTCTAACGAAATGGTACATGTTGGAATTGTGTGTACATACAATGAACCTTCCGTGAAGTTTGTTTCTGTGTAATACTTGATATGTATAGTGCTGCCATCTGCAATAAAATTTTCAAACTGAGTTTTTCCTCAACTCATAGTGAATGAATAATTGTAACGTTGATCTCTGCAGCGAGACATTTTAACGGGGAGATCGGCCCACATTCACGCCTTGAAGTTGGGAACAGCAGGAAACCAACTGCCGCTGACCACCACTGCAGTGACGGTGGGGTTTGAACCTGGATCCTCGTGATGTAAGTCCATCAGTCGACCACCACAGTCGCTTGCATGGAAAGTACTGTGCATTATAAAAAAAAGTATCATGAGTTGTGATACACATTAGACAGTTTTATTCTAACGTCTCACAATGGCTGAATAAAAAAATACAGCATTTTAGCCTAAAGGCAAAAAAAGAAGTCCTGTTTTCAAATTAAAAAAAAAAAGAAGAAATGATTGATAATTTTTCAGCTAATTGTGTGGGAAGAAAAACAGTTGTTCTGTTTGACCAAACAGGATGTATGGTCATAGTACTTACAAAGCGCTATTTTTGGATATAGTTATCATTAGGTCATTATTATCAGATCCCCCCCATTAAGAGGTGTGGGCTATATTACTATGCACACCTATTAAACTAAAATGTATTAACAATGTTTTTGAAGTATAAAAATCAAATTCATTAAAAACTACAGAATATCTAGGTATTTTATTACTTTGTTTTTAATGAAAACAATAAAAAGATAAAATTTGTATTCATACCTTTGTAATCTTTTTGAGTAGATGCTTCAAGCTGATGTGTTTGAGCAACAGTTTTCAAAAGTTCTTGAATAACAACTCTATCATAGATTCCAGCGTCACTAAATGCACGAAATAAGCAAAGCTCATCACATGCACTCTTCCAACGGCGAATCAAAATGAATACAGAACATAGTTCATTCAATCTCCAGCAACAGAGGACTTGAAGAAGAAAAAAAATTCAGGAAATTACCTTGGATTGACTTCAATGTGATAATTGCTCGAGATTGTTACAACTTCAACTTTGCGTTTGGACTGAGTTGTGAAGATCTGGTGCTCTATCTTTAGTTTTTCTGCTCCTGGACCATAGAGTTCACGAAGGAGGCACATTATTCGAGTCTTTTTCCCAGCTCCTGATGGACCATACACCAACAAGTGAGGGAAGTCACCACCATTGATCTAGATAGAAACATAATTGAATAAATATTATTATTAGACTACTGTACTTACTTCACTGTACATGCACCTTGCGAAAATTCCAATCCGAAATTTCCCACAAATCGATGCATGCCATTTTGCATTGTGTGTGTATATACAAAGTATTCAATAGAAAAAAAAAAATCACTAAAATGAAAGGGCAGTTCAGGCATACGATAATGATCCAAAATTACACAGGAACATAGGTGCACAAGTGCCATCTGGAGCTCGTAGATTCTGCCCTCAAGACTTGATGATTGCAATTACAGTCGAATCCCGGTATAGCGAATGCCAAGAGACTGGAGAAATTGTTTCGTTAAAACGAAATTTCGTTATAAAGGAATTCCAGGATACCTAGCATTGTTCCTATGTAAATTATTTGGGGGATTAGAAAAGTGTTCGTTAAAATGAGATTTTTGCTATAACAGTATTTGTTAAAACGGGATTTGACTGTATTTAACATTGCAAGAAGTTCTGCCAGAAATGCTGTTACTGTTTGTCGCCATATTCGGTTTTAGCACGATGGAGCTTCCACACATTTCAGCAGACAAGTCCGAACACATCTGAAGGTCACATTTCCCGGGCATTGGATTGGTTGTGGTGGACCAATCGTATGGCCACAACAATCACCAGATTTGCCCCTCCCATAAACATTTTCTTATGGTTGTTTTAAATAGACTCATGTATAAAACACATGTTTCATCGCCGGAAGACTCTAGGAAGAATTATTGACTCAGGATGTGTTCGAGATACACCTGATATTTTTGAGGTGTGTCCCCAAAGCAGAATATGAAGAAATCTACAATGTATGTCGCAGAACAATAGTGCCATTGCATAACAATCTGGGAAGTTTAGGAAAAGTGTAGAAAACACTAATATGGGGATTTTTTATTATTATGGGGATTTTACAGAACGTTTCCAGTTAGCCTAGGGCTTGTTGCAGAACAATGCAAAACATTCTGCGGAACAGCTTTGGTATAAGGGACAGGTTGGCGATTTTTGGCGACTTTTTTTCGATCGGGGTTTAAATAAAACCCGAGCATTGTTTAAAATAAAGCCTGGACCGTTGTTTAAATAATAAATCAATCTGGGTTTAAATAAAGCTCAGACCGTTGTTTAAATAATAAAGCGATCAGGGTATAAATAAAATACGGGCACTGTTTAAATAAAGGAAAAAAAAGGGAACAATACAACCTGACTAGCGACGAAAATGTAATCCAAACACTCAGAACAAGCACAAACGACAAAATGGCTGTACGGCTGTTTGAAAATACGCGCTACAACAACTAACGCTGCCTGGCAGAATTTTTCAGAACAGCGACAACCCAGCAGAACAACACCGAACCAGAGTGCGCCAACGATGGCAACTTATCGCCGGAAAAAAGTTGCCAATTTGCCGTGTCCCTTATACCAAAGCTGTTCCGAGTGACCTCACAAGTGACAAAGTGTGTGACGTGTGAGTGATGGCCACTCACTTGATCATTCATATGGTTAGTTACTCACTCATGCAGTCACTCACAATCACCTGCTGCGGTGGTGATTTTTAGTGACCTGAGGATCCAGGGATTGAACCCCACTGTCGCGGTCGGCTGAAGTTGGTTTTTTCTGTGGTTCCCAACTTTGAGGTGCCAATGCAAGCCGATCAACCTACCCCATTAAAATATCTCAATTGCACTTCACTCATAGTTGGAAAATTTGATGGCAGAGAGATGTCAGCACAATATATAACAAGCATTACACAGACACAAACGCTACAGTTAGGTTCACAACACACACTAATTCATTAGAAGTTCCGCACTGGAATATGGACGAGTTACATGTCTGCTTTAGTAGTGGTCACTCACTTAATCATTCATATGGTCATTTACTCAACCATACAGTCACAAAGTCTTACTTACTCATATGGTCACTCACCCACTTGCTGGTTCGGCATTTGGGGGGTAATCACACCTCTGGTTTTAAAAAATACAATAGAAATGGACAAACAAGGTGAAATATATATAAATATGCTACTACCAAAGCCTCGAAGTGGCCAGCCCAGTTGACCCAGCCAATGTCTGAAATTCAGACTTTTGCTGGCCCCTATATGGATCACTAAAATATCGATATTCAGATTCCTTTGATAGTCACCGCAATGTCGATATTCAGATTCCTTTGGCTAATTATAAATGACCATAATTATCATAAAAAATTCACCAACACGGCAATGACAGCAAATCATAGGGATTGATATAGGTATTGGGGCCGGCAAAAGCCCGAATTTCGGACATTGGCCGGGTCACCTGTGCTGGCCACGGGCTTCAGCAGTAACATATATTGAGTATATGTTCTTTGCCCTCCCCCCCACGGAACAAGTTAAAATGACGAGTCAGCTCACTTGGTCACTCATAGGGTCAGGGACGAAATTTCCGCATCCCAATAAAATTCCTAATGGTGGAAAAAATGCTAAGAAACAACTCGGGCTGTCGCCCAGTCAATCTTCCCATGTTGAAGAGAAGGGACATGATAACAAATAATTTATAAAAACCAACGAAAACATAATGCTTTTTGATTATACACACGCACCAATTTCTTCAATCGAGATGATTGCTCTAGATGATAATCTAATTTGGCGAATGTATTCGGTCGATGTTTGTCAACCCACAGAGCCATTTTCCCAATTAATACCAATTTACATGAATCAAAGGAAAATATCAACTTTCATTGGCTTTGTTTACAAATCTGTAAATTCTTCCCGCCTGTAATGTCTTGAGTCAATGAGTTTACTTCACCTTGCAGTGAATGAATAAAAAAAAAAAAACTGAAATCAGAGAAAATATTAATTTATCATGTAAACAGACATAAAATTGTTTTTATACAAAATCTGTATCTTAAATAATGTTTAAATTCACTGAATGTGTGTTTTCAAGCTTCATCTTTATCAACGTAAAACAGGTAAAAGTCTAACAGTAGTGGAAAGCTTTGTATAAAACTTTATCAAGGTCCAAGTTATATTTAAAAAAAAAAACTAAAAACAAATGGAAATGGGAATCAATACGCATTTTTAAGAACAATACCTTAACAAAAATTAAAGGTCTCTCAATTATTTACTAACAATCCCTGCTTTGTATCCACATATGTACACAGCGTTTCTGTATGATGTCATTTCGCCGAAAAGTAAAAACAAATAAAAGACTAATTTATCCGACATAATTCCACGGAATTATTTGGAAAGTAAATGTTTGAGCGGATAAAGTTCAAGATGCGTATTTTCATCGCCGTGTTTGTTTTCGCTTTGTTTTACGCTGGTGAGTTTCTTTTAATCGAGATGCCAAATGCTTGTTTGAAGTTATCATTTTATCTTAATTTCACCTCAAGTCTCTTTAAACCACTATTCTCACCAATAGATTCACAAAACCAGGGGTCTGCCCGGCCTGAATTTGGGTCTGTTTCTCAAAACCCCTTTCACAAAATTCAAATTAATGAAACTATAAATTCGGCATTTCATCTCTTTATTTGTCATAATTAGAATATTTCGCTTCCCACAAAAAAAAAAAACGTAGTTTTTCACAAAATTAATGACCCTTTTCATGAAAATACAGTAAATTTTCACAAAAACAGGACCCTAAAAAAAAATGTTTGGCTAGACTTCTGAAAACACTGGTTTTTAAAAATCAAATTTTAAGATTGTTAGGTTCATTTTCAACACTTGATTGATTTCAATAGAGTCATTTCCGGATAATAGTGATAGTGGACTTAATTGATTATAAAACAATAAACATTGAAACACTAAATACTTCATTTTTACCACCTCTTCCCTCCACAAGAACCAACTTCTCCCTCCAGAAAATCATGAGGCTTGTTTCTTTTATTTACTGAGGGGGGGGGGGGCGGCTCTTTCTCCTCCTACGCTTTCTCGCATGGCGAGCTCAAACCTCATAAGCAGCGTTAAAAGAGAAAAATAAAAGTCACTTGGTCCGACGGACCAGTGATTACGTTAGAATACGAGAACCTACTGGTCTGCAGCCATCATGATTGGTCCGCTAAACAAAATCTGTTCTATATATTAATAATTGATTTTACCAAATATATTAGCATTTAGAAGAGAGTACCACCAAGGGTGTGCAAAAATCCACTGCAGATCGGTGGTTCTCCCATAGCAGATTCTACCGTGACCAATGTATCACTGCGGAGTGGGGCGTGTGAAGTTTTTCGCTACTGGTCCCACGGACCACCATTTTTTTTCTCTGTGGTCCAATTGTTTAATCATTGGTCTCAGAGCAGTGGGCCACCAATGATTTCGAACACTGATCATAAGCATACTTTTACATGGGGCAGACTTCTTCTTGTGTGTGGGTGGGGGAGGGGGGGGGGCTAACCCCAAAAAGGTTATGAAAATGGATGTAAATTTTTTTGTGAAGCCCCCATTTGATTCAGTGCCTGGTTGCCCCAGCCTAGTTACAGGCCTGCTTTTACAGGCCTAAAAGCATGATGAGAAGTCGCCAAGAGTGAAACAAAGTCATGGTTCTGATCATCTTCCTTGCCAGAGAAAAAAAAACACTATGGCTGTTAAAAATGAAAAAAAAAAAACGATGCTGGTGCAACCCCTGCTATCCCATAGTTATAGCCCTGGCCACAACAAACACGTGTACTAATTCTTTCAACATTTTTTGAGGTCCTTTGAGGCAAAGTCACTTATTTAAAATACAGTGAAACCTGTCAAAGACGAAAACCTGTCTTCTTAAATGGAATCAAAAGATAGTCTGTTCTATGATTAGAGTGCTTTGACTTTCCCCTTTATGAAATGGAAATCTGTCTAAAATGGAATATTATTTCAGTCTCTAGACATTCCGTTTTATACAGGTTGCACTGTTTTATATGTATTTGTTCCTTGAGAATTTGGACCTGAGGGCTGTAATCCCAGCCCCATTGGCTTATGCACCAAGACACTATTGGAAAGTAAGAATTACAGTTAGAGTTTTGTGCACCAGAAATGAAAATGTGTGTTACTCATTGCTCCGAGCTTGAATTATGTTGATCCATGGAAAGCCTTATTTCAATGTTATATGATTTTATAAATGGTTTCTCCGCATTTATTTCTCAAACTCCACCCATTTTCTTACAGCATTAATATGCAGCTATGAATATCTTCCATTTGCACATGAAATTAGGCACGATATGTAAGTATACTTTATATGTGCATAATTTATTTTACATTTTGATTGATGTGATTTTTATAGCTTAATTTCCACGGATTATTTCAAGTTCATAATTTAAATTGTTGAATGTAACCCCCACATCGAAAGAAAAGTAAATGCACTCGTAATATTAATTGCTGCATTACAAAGATTCTGTTAATGATATATCGGAATATTTGGTGAATTACATAATTATATAAACAGTAACTTCAAAAGTACAGACATTTTTTTCTACCTAAAAGGATTGATGCTGGTCAAATGGCATATAGTGATTTTCATTACATGAACTAGATTTTTTTAAGTTTTACTATGTTCAAATGCACACGAGTGTAGGGAAGGGCCTGAAAAATCCCAGGCCATGGAAGCTAGAAAATAAGAGTTGGTTTGAAAAATGTTCCATATTTGGTAAATTGGTGTCTAATAGGATGACACAAAAGTTTCTAATTTCATGACGATGCATATTTTTTTGGTAGAAAAGACCGTGCTTGGCTGTCAAATTTTTTTTTTTGACTTTTCAAACAAACCCTTGTTTGAGGTGAGTGATAAAATATGAAAAATAGAATTTTTCAAGTAAAGTTTTGTTTCAGATTTTAAATTCAATTTGCTTCCTGATATGAGTAGACCAACAAAAGCAGTAAAATTCGAGTTATTGCAATAAGTGATTGCTTACAGTGCAATTGATTTCAAGAATCTAAATATGATGCTTGTTTACTTTATTAGAAACAGTTCAAGCTACATCCAAAGTCTAACGAATCAGTTGGAAACATTAGAGATACAAGTACAAAACTTGAAAAAATTATCTTCATCTTCATATCCTAAGGTCAAGCAGCTAAACTACAGTGAGCGCAAAAGAATCCTGGTGATTTTTAATTTATATTATTTTCTTATCGCTGAATGTAGTTGAGAATGAGTTGTATTACATTACTTCATAATGTTATTTAACAAGATATCATCTCATCATGATAAGATTTCACCATCAGAGTGTCAAATAACATCTGTTATTTAGCATTGTTATTAACCAGGGCTGCAACTAGATGCTTGGTCACCCTGCACAAGCACACATTTTGATGCCCCCTTGTAATGTTGGAGAGATTTCAGAATGAAATTTGCACCCCTCGGGTCCAGCGCCCGGGGCACGAGACCCATCTGCTCCCCCCTGGTTGCGGCCCTGTTATTAACACATGAGTTTAAAGTGTTGGTGTCTCCACCAGTTTTATATTGATAGTTTGTGGAGTTGTATATTAATACATCTGGTTTATTCTATCACCTTTTCCCCAATATGATATGTATCTGTGATTACATAACTGATTTTCGATCATGTATCTCACAGATAACATTCCACTATTGGTGTTGCAGAGGCGCCACCATCTGAATGTTAAATTATCTCAATATTTCTAAGAACATTAAAAACACACAAAAAAAATATATATATAAATAAATAAAAAATCTGTTAAAAGCTGTGGTTATACTGTCGATGCTTCCATATAACTAGACCTCCTTCTTCCCATATAAAATAGACGTATTGGGAGGGTTGCTGTATCAAATGTAACACATATATGATAGTCATTCTATGGACATATTTGGGACTTATCCCACCGGCCATTGTAATAGAATGGTCGCTATAACGGGGGTGTGTGGTTAGAATGAGTGTTGACTGTAAACTTGATAATAACAGGCAGTTATTTAATTTATCAAGTTATGAAACTTGTAGATGCCTATCTGTAATGTTTACAGTATCAGATGTTTTTGCTTTCGTTTCCATTTCCCATGCATAAAGAAATTTATTTTTCAGATTACAGGTGGAGCGGGTTTTGTTGGAAGTCACCTGGTGGATAAACTTATGACAGACGGTCATGAAGTGACAGTTGTTGATAATTTTTTCACTGGCAGCAAGAAGAATATCGACCACTGGTTTGGCCATGCCAATTTCGAGTTGATTCGCCATGACATTGTAAATCCATTATATATTGAAGGTAACTTTCATTACTTTGACAGTTTGTTTCATTTGGTATTTTGTAACTCAAAAACTGATGAAAAAAAAAATCAACAAAAACAGATGGTGAATTCGAAGAGATTAAGAGCGGTATTCACTGATGTGTGTGTGTGTGTGTGTGCATGTTGTTTAAGCTATAGTCACAATGTTTTGATGAGAGATCGACACGGATTGGTTAAATTCAGGTTTTTAACCAATCCATGTGGATCTCTTATCCAGAAATTGTGACTACAGTTTAAACCATGTCTGTGAATACGGCCCCCAATAATTCAGTCTTCTGAGGAGGTGGTATTGTCTCCTTGTCCACAGACACCCGTACCAATGATTGATGTCTGCTATAACAATGGATGAAATGCTTGGTATAAAAACAGACTTGATCACGGCGAAACAACCTAGAAAGTTTCAGTAGTTCTGCAAACTCTAAGGTATCTTCTCTCTTCAAACAGTGAATTATTGTTGGAGACACGTGTAAATTTTGCAAACGAAAATTTTTTAAATCAGAAATTTTGCATTTATTTGCCAAAGAAACTTTGAATAAAAAATTTTGCATCATTTATTTGATGAAAAAGACATAATTTTTGCAAGTATAATTGCAGTTTCTTATTTGTGGTATGATTCTAATTTAAATTAAAAAATAGCAGCCCTTGAAAAGTTCAAGTACAAACATTTATTAGCTTTAAACTATTAGCTAGTAAACTATTTCATGTTAATTCTTTTCAGTGGATCAGATTTATCACCTGGCATCACCAGCTTCTCCTCCTCATTATATGTTTAATCCTGTGAAAACCATTAAGACAAACACAGTTGGAACAATTAATTTATTAGGTGAGTGTTTTTAACCACAAACTCGGAACTTCTTTGTTTGCTTTGTTGGGATTCACATCATTTATAGACAGTAAGTTTTCAAAGCAAGTACCATTGCATAAAAATTAGCCATCAATCTCCTATGTGACACTTTCATTTATTATTTTTTTAAAGTGCAAATTTAGATTTTAATAGAAGAGATTAGATAGAGATTTTTTAGATTAATTTTCTTTTTTTCCACTCAATGTCAGACTATCTCTGTTTATGCTCATTGGGGTGCTAAGTGAGTGCTAGTTTGCTTTTGGTTAAAGCATTCTGTTTTAGGATTATGTCTGGTGGTTTCCAGTAGCAAAAAAATAGTAGTATTATTAATCAATTAAAATCAATTTTGTGTGTGAGTAGTGGATTTGTATTCAAAATGTTGGAATCGGACAGTGATGATGCTGAACCTAGACCTAAGAAATGGACATACAGGGTGTCAGAGAAAGATCTTTATTATTCTAAACATTATAACAAAAATACGAAACAACGAAGTGAAATGCACTTTGCAGCAAAAGAAAGAAGAAATCTTTTAATCAGTTTTTCAGTATCAATTGCGTGAGGTAGACGGCACTAGTTGCTCGGCAGCTGTAATGAGAAACAAAAATTGCAATCATGAAGGAAAAGCGCTGTGTGTATTGTGGTTAGTAGAAACAGAATCACAAAAAACCAGGTAAAGAAAGTTTCGTCCGATGAACCATAAAAATCCACCAAGTATGCCTTCAATTTATTCATAGATACAGAAGTTAAAAGATACAGCAAATGTTGAGCATGTGAAAAATTACGGCCCACCATCGACATCAGAAGAAAGTGTCAAGTGAATCAGAGACATATTTCAGTCGAACATGAACGAGACAGCACAAATGTAATGTTTGGTGCGGTCTTTTACATGATGCTGTAATTGACATTTGGTGAGAAAGCGAGAAATTCACATGCTCAACATTTCCTGTGCCTTCAAACTTCTGCACCCATGCATAAATTAAAGGCATACTTGGTGAATTTTTATGACACATCAGGTGAAACTTTCTTTGCTTAGTTTTCGGTGATCCTATTTCCATACACATTACTTTCTCCTGATTGGTTGCCATTTTCGTTTCTTATTATAGCTGCCAAGCAACTAGCGCCGTCTATCTCAGTCAATTGATACTAAAAGAAAATGTTAGATTTCTTCATTCTTTTGTTGCAAACTACATTTCATTTCACCTTTTTGTATTTTTGTTATTAATTTTTAGAATAATTATAATAAGATCTTTCTCAGACACCCTATATAATGAAGCAGACCATATAAGAGAAAAAAAAAAAAGAATTAGCAAGACTCCAAGGTTAGGAGTTTGTTTCTTCAAAAGGATTGCTTGTCTTAGCCAAAAAAACAGATTCAAACTGTAAGTGCAAAAAAATATATATGTGGATAGTTTTAGTAATACCGGAAAAGAAAATATTTAAAATCTCAAAGGTGGTAAACTTAAGAATGAGCAGGATGCTTATCTGATGGGTATTCAAACTGCAGTATGTCACAACACTTATACTAGCCTACACAGGCATGGATTTATGAGGGGGGGGGGATGATCATCCCCCAAGCGAAATGCAAATATGATGATATTGTAGTTAATAAATCCGTTGAAAATTACTTGTATCAACGTTTTTCAATTAACTAATGAATTCAAGAAAACTTCTACTAAAAAACAGAAAAGGCTGGGGCATTTTTTGAAAAAGTTGGGATAAAGAAAAAACAGAGAAAACAAAGACTATCCTGGAAAATATGAACAAAATGTGGGACATATGGTCAGCCTATCCACAACAATTTGAAAATCACCCCTCCCAACAGCGAGCTTTAGATCTGCCTCTGAGCCTACATGCAGTGTCTCATAAAATTGTTGTTAGGTCAACAAATCTTTTGGCCTGTGTGAAAAATCACCAATAGATATGAGGGATGTGTGTACATGCCAGAAAATTTGTGCAGCATGTTGAATTAGTGCATGCCAGAATGTGTATAGAAAACACACACAAAAGAATAATAAATTTATTAAGACTGAAGGATAATGCCTAATATTTAATTCTATTCAAATTTGAATTATGTTATTCTATTGGTATAATTGAATTTATATTGTTTCAATTGAAAGGGTTCAAACTACAGAATTCAAATTTCAAACATGTAGGCTTATGTATCTTGCATTTTCACCAGGATAATTCTTATATCACACAATGATTTTTGCATTATGGTCTCTTAAAAATGAGCTGCATTAATTTTCAGTGATGTGCAGTTTTATTAAGAATTTATACTTTCATGCATTTAAGGATTAGCAAGAAGAGTTGGCGCTAGAATTTTGATAGCATCTACTTCAGAAGTTTATGGAGATCCCGAAGTGCACCCACAGTCTGAAGATTATTGGGGTCATGTTAATCCGATAGGACCAAGATCTTGTTACGATGAAGGCAAACGAGTTGCGGAAGCTTTAAGCTATGCTTATGAAAAACAGGTTTCCATATTCATATTACTTGCTTTATTCCAAGTCTTGGATATAAATTAAAAAGATATGTACATAATTATAATTAAAAATATTAACTTATCATTAAATTATTCCAACTGTTTCTCAATGCATATGTAGGTGAATGTGTTATTGCTATAGAGGTTGCCATTAGGCAATAATGTATTGAGATGTGGTCTGTCCATGGATAAATGTTAATTTTTATCTGCTTTAATTTTTTTTAAACATAGGAGAAAGTGAGTGTCAGAGTTGCAAGAATATTCAACACATATGGTCCTCGAATGCATATCAACGATGGTCGTGTTGTGAGCAATTTCATTCTTCAAGCTCTTCAAAATCATTCAATAACAGTAAGGGCATTGATATAATTGATTATTTCATGTATATTTGAATTACTTAACTGTTACACATACTTATCCCTTTAAGACCGGGAAATTTTCAGAAACATGAATGTCTGTTAAGTACTTCACCTGCACTATTGATCGAGCTCGGTCTTAAAGGGATATTAAAATAGATTAAATGCTTTATTAACAATGTTAAAAAAAACCAATATTGCCTGTATTCGAGTTTCTATTAACACATATTTTGAAATAGTTTTGTCTGAATTTTAACTTTTTCACAGATTTATGGTGATGGGAAACAGACACGTTCATTTCAGTACATTAGTGATTTGGTAGATGGCCTCACAAAGTTGATGAACAGCAATTATACTAGCCCAATTAATATAGGAAACCCTGAAGAATACACGATAGAAGAGTTTGCCACTGTAATAAAAAATATTGTCGGTGAGTTTTTAGATATTTTGTGGTTTTCCTGACTAGGTTAGCTCATATTTTAAATCCAGCAAGTGAAAAAAAGAAAGACCAGAAGTAGAAGATGATGCAAAAAAGATTTGAGTCATTGATGCCATTTAAAATTAACACATATGAAAGGAAAAGTCTGTTTTATCATCAAAGTCAGGAATTATATTCGCATGATGTGAGTACTTTAAATCAGGCATCTTCAGCCTGTTGCTCATGAGCACTACGGTGCTCCCTGAAGCCCCCAGAGTGCTCGATTATCACATCCAATTTCTTGCTTGCAAGCACACACTTGATCAACGTTCCAATTAAACACCTTGTACCAGCTATATTCAAGGATTGAAATTATCCTGATTTCATGCATTTGTATGTCAAACTTGCCATGAAGGTGCTGTTCTTTGGATTATGCTTGCAACTAAAAAAAGGTTGAAGACCTCTCCTTTAAATGAATCATTAAAAAGTAAATATTTTAAAATGAATTGACATTTCGTTTTGACCCTAGAATGCTAACTAAAATAAAAACCTATTAAAGCTGTGTGTTAACTGCCTATACATCTATTAATATTAAATATATGCTTATATATATATATATATATATACCAATGATCATTAACATACTTTTTTTTGTTTTACTTTTAGGTGGAACTAGTCCTATTGTAAAACAGACTGGCGTACCTGATGATCCGCAGCGTAGAAAACCTGATATAAAGAGAGCGAAACTTTACTTAGGATGGAGCCCAAAGGTTATTACAAGTTTCCTCCTTAATAAATAAATTTTTTTGTTTGTTGAATACAATATATATAATATGCAGTCTGCCCTACTTAATTGAGTAAAGGATAAAGGAATAAAACCATTTGATTTAGTTAGATCTCTTCTTCCTCTTATTCAAATAATTTTCTTTAATAATGGGATAAAAGCATTGGTCACTCAAATGCAAATGTCACAACAGGCAAACTGCCCAACAAAGTGACTGCAAAAATCGCCCATAAAAAAAATGGACGTTAGATTAATATTTAAAAATTGACCAATCCAAAGTAAAAGCAATTTTCATGAAAAAATAAACTGGGAAAAATTTAGGCATTACCTGCTGAAGATGTTATTGATTTATTATTATTATTGTACAGTAAAATCCCTCTTAATGGTACTCATCTTTTGCGGCTAAATAATAATTTTCCATTGTGTGACAAAAGTATGTATTTCAAACCCTTGATTAATGGTTACCCTTTTACGGATTTTTTTTTTTATCTTGTGTCTATAAAAGGGAAGTATTTTACTGTGTTCTAATGAGTCGCAGAATGGCAACAGTGTAGCATTCGAATGCAAGCTTGGTTATTGTCATGTATGTCTCTGCTGGATGTTTATTTAAGTTTTTGTTAGGTTCTCATTTGTAATCAATGTAGTATCACATCACTAAACATGGTGGCAGCAGTGTTGTAACTCCATCTTCAAGCAGGAAAGAAGCAGAGTTGCTTCAGCATGAACGAAGTAGTATGAAGTGAACACATTAGCGGACAGCTAATGAAGCCACGAATTTTATATTTGTGCAACACAGCGATTTCATTAGAGTTGCCAATGTTATGTTAAAGCCAAAACTGGGAAGCGTTTTTTTCCAAAAGAGTTGGCAAATTTCCAGGACAAGTTAACCTTAAAGTGAATCTAGAAGTTGTCCTCAGGGGTCTCTCCTCCTTGAAAGACACCTATCATGCTCTCAAAGAAAAACTTGGGAAAGAGCTGCACTGTCTCATGGAGCAGAAATCATCAAGCGAGTAGTGGAGCCAACCTGTAGGGTGAATTAGTTCGTGATTCTGCCTAAACAAGATGGGTCACTGAGACTTTGACCCTCTTCACCTAAACAAGGCTCTTCTAAGGGAACATTACACACATAAGATGATGTGTTGCATGAACTGGCAGGGTCAGACATTCATAAAATGTGATCTGCAATAGAGCTTTTTTTAACCTATTTCTACAAGTATTCATTGAAGTTTTTAAGGTTAATAGTTTCGATGAAACTTTAAAATTACCCAAAAAATATTGCCTGGTTTTATTGTTCAACATGTGGTCTAATCCAAGCTACAGTGTAAAAAAATTTTCCTCAAAAAATTCGGCTTGACAAAGGAGAGAAAATGATCACATTTTGGCAAAAAAGTGGTGATTTTGAAAAACAATTTTTCAAATAGATTTTCGTTTGGCTATCACTTTACAAATCAAGTGATAAATTTGCCAATTATAGTCGGTGAAGGTAATACATAGTACAACGTTATAACATCACTCTACATGGAGAGAAAAAGCATCAATTTTGTGAAAAAAAGAAGACTGAACTTGGCTTCTAATAGGATTGAATATTTCAGTTTATTTTCAAAAAATTGCAATCCGCTGCTGGTGGACAAATTTACTTTTGTTGGGTGTTTGGGTGACTGTTACAAAACTGACAAATCACAAAACGTCTCAACGTTATAATTCCTGAAATGTTCGTCCCATCCTAAAACAGAAACACTTTTGTATATTAGTTTTTCACAAGAAATTGTGTGTGTAATTATTGAGTTGTCAATAGTATCTACCTTGTATTATTATTGTGTTGTATTATTGATTAAATGTCATTTTTATGTGAATGAATAACTGTGGAACGAATCATCTGAGTTTACATTATTTCCTATGGAGAAGTTTTGATTCAATATATGAGGATTAGGATAATGAGCACGTTCACAGAACTTGATATTGTTTTGATACTAATCAATAAACATATCATTATTGAATAAGTTTGACTTTAGATGGTAAATGACAGGGGGGGGGGGAACTCCCAATTTAGCTCTGGAATTGTTCGAATTCTTTTTTCAAATAATTTTAATTAAAATTGCAATGTTTTTTGAAAACGGCAGTGATTTATCGCCCCCCCCCCCGTATCTCCGCCCATGGGGGGAAAGAATAGACAAGGTGTCCATATAAAAAGTTAGTTTTTTTTTAATTTTAACAACTAAAATATAACCCTTTGGCATATGAATGATGTATCCGAGGTCTACACATTATTTGGATACTTTTTCTAATTGGAAGTATGCCTCTAGGATCGCCAGTAAAATGCAGCCAAGAAACTCCTTACTACCCTGTATATATTTTGGGATTAATTTATTAGAATTTTTTAAAAAAAGACTGAGTGAATGATAAGCGCTTATAATTCACTAGTGCTTTTTCCAAACTACTTTAAAAATATTATTCAATTGTAGAATAAGTGCAAATGATAAGATTTTTCAAGATTATGTGGGAGAAATAGAATGTTCAAAGAGTACTTATTAGAAATTTGTATTATTTATATTCACGCAAAAATAATTCATTAATTAAAAAATTTATGAGAGGTTCAAAACAAACGGTGAGTTCAAGCTCTTTTGTGATATGCAAGAGAAGTTATTTGATAATATATTTCAGTACATCAATGTTTAGTTTTGAATCCTAAGACCAGCATTACACTATAAAGTTTGGTAAAAAAAACTTTTACAACTAATAAGTCTTGATTATATTTGCTCGAATGTAACCAATACGCTTATTGATTGTCATTTTTCAAGTTTTATAAAAGAACTTTTCTAAAACTTCTTTGTGTATTGCCGGCCTTAGGTTGAATTAATCCTCATGAATTCATCATTTCAGTGCATGAAATCACATTATGAAGTAAATTTAATTAATGGATGATATATTAACAGTTATAATCATTTTTAAACTGTTTAATTAGCCTTTGCAAGTGTAAGAAAAATTGCTTGGATATATATATTTACGTTCTTGGTATTGTAGGTAATTTGCAGAATTGGAATGACATTTGTATAACTATTTTTTTATTCTCAGTTTTGAAGAGTATTTGATTGATGTGTTTCTATGCCATATAGGTATCCTTAAAAGATGGTTTACAGAAGACTGTCAAGTACTTCCAGAAAGAATTACTTCAAGAAAATGCCAAAGCATCCTCATAAACCCATTGTATATTTTTTTGATGCATCATTATCATTGTTACAAATTATTGTCGTATGAAAATGTGATTTTTAGAAAAATAAACAAATTTGTTTTTTCTGTATTTTCAAGCTTTTATTTAACAATTTTAAACTTTTAAAAAAATTTTTAATAATTTTTTTTCCTTTGAAACCAGACCATATATCAATTGAAAATGAAATCAGTATTGATGATTACTTTATACTATAGGTAATTCCAGACAAAATAAAAAAATATATATTTGAGAAAAATATTTCGTAGTAGAGGGATTTATTGTTATATTGAGTAATTCTTGCAGCAAGGTTTCACTGTAAATTGAAACAATTGAAAGTGTTTTCTGGAAATAAGGTGTGTAAACACTCTTCTGAAATCATTTCTTACTTTATGCCAATAAGTAATTTTTATTCCATATAATTTTTCTGTTTAACAATGAACAAGTAGTTGAATACTATTAACATAAATGATTATATCATGAAATACAATACAATATTTTTTTTTCACGCACATGCACAAGTTTTTAAGTATTTGGACAGTAAATACACATTAATCTCATATATTATATACACACATCTTGAACAAATTCGTTTCATCGTCATCATCATCGTCGACTCATTTTCTTCAAATATAATATATATAATATTTTATTTTCTTCCTTCGAAAAAATTCCCAAATACTCATAAAATACTTCACTCGCCTACATTAATCTTGACTCGAAACACCTGAAGAGAACGTGGCGTTATTTCAACTCTTGTATACTTTTTAGTTGCATGCAGATGCGGTTTTTTTTTGCATTCATAATTTTTTTTCAATTAATAGATTAGTTGCTGGCAACTAGGAGCAATGGTGGCATTTATATATTTAAGAGAAAAATTAAAGGAAAAAATAGAAATAAAAATCCCTTTTTTTTCTTTTGTCGTCAAAAAATTCAGGGAAATTACAGTACACATATAGTATATAATATTGGAAAATACATGCAGCTTAAACTGAATTACAGTAAACATCCGTAACAAAGAAGTAAAAAAATACTTCGATATATATATTTTTGTAATTATATTATTATAATAATATACTAAGAGGAACATAATGTGTATGTATACATATATATATATTGCTTTTGATCTAAAGTTAATTTTCTATTCATCCAGAAAAACTGTCCTCCTTCATAGCATTCATTATTACAGTCCGTCTCAAAAATGTAGACACTATAGGTTGTTAACTGCACCATGGACACCGTTTCGCGTTTTGATTTCATATTGTTTGCTCGTGATCAGAATGCGAAAACTTACTTCAAACTTTGGTCATTAACGAGGAAAATAAGATGTATTTTTTTTAATTCAAAATTTTGAAAAATAGCTGTCTCAAAAGTTTAGAAAAACTTCCGATCATACGCAAAATTTTGAAGATTGCGTATGTATGACGTACCAGAGACGTGTCACATATTTTTGTATGATGCAATCATTCGCGTACTTCATTTTAAAGAAAGCCTGTAAAAGGTATTACTCCTGCTTAAGCAGGTAGAAATGCAGTGTTTATCGTGTATTGACTCAACGTGTCTCAAAAGCCGAAACCTCATGGTAGGCAACGCAGTGCAGGTTTACGCGAAGACAAGCTTTCGGCAAAAATTAACCTTGCGAGTGGAATTAATAAAGCTGCTGGAGTGATAATTTCAATCGATGCAGTTCATGAACGTATCAGAGAAGATTGGTATTTAATTTATAAAAGAATAGTAAAGAAATCGCTTGTCACGAGGGAGCACCAAAGGGTGGTGAAGAAGGGGAGAAGCATCACTGAAATGGGCATGAAATCATGTGTTATGGAGACAAATAGGTTATTAATATCATATTTAGTGATGCAAAAAAAATGGAACTTACATGTCCCAGACAGATGATCTTCCTACTGGTACGAACTAGGAAAAGAACCAAAGCAAGGTGCAGCATTTGCCTTTCATTAGTTAATTTCATTAGCTTCGAAATTTAGGCTTCCTTAACTTTTGGAATGGCCGTCAAAACTTTGATGCTTTCAAGGAGACACTCGAGAACAATTTGCTACCTATTACAGAAGATTTAGGAAGACCAAACTGGATATTTCAACATTATAACGTATCTATTCAAAGATCAGCTGCTACAAAACAGTTCTGATTTAAGAACTGTTTTGTGGAAATGTATCGATTTTACATTGGCCAGTGACGCGTCCCGACTTGATCCTATTAGGAATGCATGGGGGCTTACTCGCAATAAATGCGTAGGCAAATGAAATACAGAAGAATTTAATAAGATCCATGGAGGATCGTGTTCTTGAGGTTATTAGGAAAAAAGAAAAGCCTGCAATTTTTGTAAATTTGAATTTTCTATCAACTTCTGGGGCAGCCATTTTTTGCATTTTCGATATTATAAATTTTCTAAATGTTCTTTCTCAGAATTTTTTTTTCTATGCATGCAGAAATGTTTCTGGTATTACCCATTAAAAGTTATTTTTAAATTTTACTCCCGTACTTTTCTTGTTATTTTAAGAGAAGTGAATTTCCTAAACTTTTGAGACGGGCTGCATCATTATTATTAAATTTAATCACCTGAAATAAAAATGTTTATCTTTTGCATAAATACTTCAAAAGTGCACTTGATATTATTTTGATACTAATCAATAAGCATATCAATTTTTAATACGTTTGATTTTTTGATGGTAAACATGGGGGGGGGGGAACTCCCACTTTAGCTCTGGAATTGTTCGAATATTTTTCAAATAATTTTAATTAAAATTTCAATGTTTTTTGAAAACGGAAGAAAAACAATATTTCCAAGAATTCAACCCTACAAGCGCCATTTTAATATTTCTCCACGTTTTTTTTTTGCTTGAAAGGGTGGCTGAAATTATGGGAGTGAATAATTTAAAATGAAATAAGGCGCTGTTAGTAAAGCGAGCCAAAAGAAAGGAAGGGAAATGAATGGGCAACCATTAATTTCGAGAGAAATCCAATTTTCAAAGATTTGAATTCTCTCATACATTATTATTATTCCCTTAAAAAGATTATTAGCTAAAGAGAGCTTAGGCGAGATTTATTTTGTGCTTTCCGAAGCCGAGTTCTCAGCAAAATGGCACCTCCTCTTCCTCCTCCTTGTATATGTACATAGATCTAATCTCGTGGTATAAATGCGTTTTTTTTGACATAACTCACCGGGATATAACACACAACATCTTTATATAACATAACACAACCTGATATTATTATTGTTTAAAATGATACTCAGGGAGGGGAGATACATTCAATAATCCCATCACATTCGTCAATTATCTAAAAAATTTTGAATCTAAAATTACCTAATGGAAACTCTTAGATAGGACCCGTAGGAAGACCCTTGGACCTGAAATAACTTGCGAATAGAAAGAGCTACAGCTGTGCAACTTGTAGAACGTTATAGTGAAACGATAGTAGGTGATATATAAACAGCAGTGCCTCGGCTAGTGAATTGTAAAAATAATTTTAATTTAGCCATTAATTAGTGACTAAAAATCGAAAACGAAGGGAGATGGAAAAAACTTCCAATTACAAAATTATGATACTCGTCTACCACCGTGAAGGCTGCTGTCACGGTCCGAGGTTCAAATCCGAGCGTAGGATATAGATAAGATATTTTCCTTAATGAGCTTGAGCGACCACCGATAGATAGCGCCTTCATTTCCAACCCATATCACTAATGGCAGTAAATTGCAATATAGTGGTGTAGCCTGAATTGGTGTTCGGCGAAGTAGTTACAAAATTATGGAGCACATTATTTAATTTGTATAGAACGGCCTACAGCAGGGGTTACAGTCTACATTTTCGAGACTACGGGCCACTCGGATTGTTAGATAACTGGTTCTGGGCCACAACGAAAATGATGCCATTTTCCATGGGATCTGTCGTCAATCCACCCTCTAGGTCAATGGTTCTCAACAAAGGAACATATGCCCCGTGGCCCTGGTATATTCCAAGGGAACCGCGAGTGAAAATCAAGTGAAAAGTATCAGCTAAAGAGATCAACTTGATACATGGAATTTTGGCGTGATACGGATTTACTCGGACATTAATTTGATAAGTAGATAAGGTCTCACTCCTGGATGTCGGGGCCTTGATTAAGACGGGGGCTACGAGCAGGGTCGTCTTAAGAGCATCATGGGCTCCTGGACCAAGTGATTTCACTGAGTCCGTACCTGAAAAATTCTCAAAAGTTCAACTACTCATTTTTCTGAGGCCCTACTTCTCTTGAGAGCTCCCGGGCCGTGCCCGGTTGGGCCCACGCGTTAAGACGGCGCTGGCTACGAGAAAGAAAAAAAGGGCCAAACGTAAACTTATGTCCAATTTATGAGGAAAGGATTATTAAGGCTAATTTATAAGAAAAGGATTGTTCAAAAGTTGGGAGAGAATTTCTTTGATTGAAAAATGAAATAGAATTTCTTTAATATTTGGAAAGCGTTCGCGTGCCACTCCTGATATTATGGCGTGCCACTGGTTGGCCACCCCTGCTCTAGGCTATGATGCATGCCTGCATCCATAGAATTGAGCTAGTCTTCATTATTCGTTAACACTGTGCACATATTGGTTCATCAATTCAAGAATACCTTTATAACTTTGTAATTGGAAATTTCGCTCTATCGCCTTAGCTTTCGTTTCTGATTTCAATAACTGCCGAAATTTATTTACCGTTGGAGGCACTGCATCATATTTACTGTACCAAAGCGGTACAGTATACTATACTGATATCTAAATTGCTTCTCTGTTGGCAATTTATTCCAGGTCGAAATGACTTTCCTATGTATCCTACATGATAATAAAGATTGGAATGCTTTGTCTTATAATGAGAGAGAAAACAAAAAATGGAGGAAGTTATTATCAGGGTTGGACCACATTTTCCAGACTATAATATCTAATATACTTCCTAATTAATAAATTAATTTTCAAAAGAATAAAGTAAAGCCCAATTAAAGATTATTATCGATAGAACAAAAAAAAAATCATTATGCAATTCCATTATCCAAACATTTCAATGAAAGAAAGATAATGACAAACATTTTGATTGATTCAAATTCCACTGAAGACACATTATTATTCATCAAATATAATAATTATTACCCCCCAATTTTCATGTATATATAAAACCGTGCATTATGAAGTTATGAAGGAGCCAAGTGCAAACGTATTTCCTAAAGTGAAACAACTATCATCTCATTATTGGTTTTTTTTCCCGTCTATGATAATTATATTTCATATTAAAACGTGTTATACATTATATGCAGATCTATGTCACTACAAATTTTTATAATAATAATAATAACAGTATAAAGTATATATATATATATATTTCTTTCCAGAAGTTTTTACCTGTAATAATAATAGAAAAAATCGATATAATAATGATAATAATTACTCCGCATACTCCAAATATCTTTTTTTTTTTCCATCTTCAAATAGCCTGAGTGTATATAATAACGTTTCTGGAATATCTCAGATTGGCTTCAGATGCTAATAATAAACAAATGAAATAGTGCAAAATTTTATGTATCACCGGAGGAAAAAAATTAAAAAAAATGGGTGAGTTTTTACCACATTTTCACCCTTTTTTTTCTTATATGTGCAGGATACTGAGATAATATATATTATACATATAATATGTATGTATATAAATATCGCCACAGGGGCACTAGTTCGCTAAGTTCCACAGAGTAATTAATTCTTCATATATATATATATAATAATAATTTTTTTCAATTTTTTTTTTGCCATTTTTTGCATCAACAATGTCTTTTTTTTTGTTTTCTTGACAATATGCTCTTTCAATGGGACATGGAAAAGATATGCAAGTAATAAAACAACATGACATAGAAAAACGATTGTTTATATTAAAAATATCATCTTCACAAGTAACTGCAACTGTTTATTTCATTTTGAGTCACTATTATCATTAATTATTATTATTATTATTTTAACATTTCACAACAAAGAAACTGGCGCTGCCATTCATTTAAAGACTGTACAGTTTATACCACGTTCGTAGTGACGTATATGCAAATGACAATGTGCATTATTATTTTGGTTGAAGTGTGGAAATAGGAGGGAAATAATTATTATGTGTGTGTGTGTAGAATTAGTGAGAAGCTTGAGTTGTGTAAAGTGACATGTTGTTGGTCTTGCAAAATATGAATTGTGAAAGAATTTTTAATTGCACAATTATTTAAATTCACAATATAATTAAATTTTATTAATTAGGTTTGTTGTTTATATAGATAGAATCCATATTTGATTGGGGCAAGTGCGAGAAATTGGAACTGTATATACAGGATATAATCAATCACCAATATTTGCTCAAATTCGCAAGGTTATTAAACTTATACAAAAATTTCCAATTAGCAAGGGGGGGGGGGAGATAGATTTCAATCAAACCCCCAAAAGAAAAAAATCTGAATTTATTTTCATAAAAATAAATTAATTGATTATATTTATTAAATCCATGATTTTCATTGAAGATAAATTTCGGGTGAAATTTGTTGACGAAACGGGACTTACTCATCACAGATCGGGATGGCTGATAAATGTATGAAATATGGCTCATAATGGCCATCATATTTTTCAAGGATTTTTCTTTACATTAAATTTTTAGTGAAAATTTGTAATGCAAATTTAATGCCTACTTTTTCCATTTTAATACGGAGTAGCTATTTTCGAAAAATCGTCAGCGGGCCACGAAAAGAAGCTTCGAGGACCACGTGCGATATGCAGGCCATACGTTGAAGACACCTGGATATAATCGAATATGTTTTTAAAGGCCCTCTAACTTCTGAAATCTTGGTGAATTATTAAATAACAATAATACACTGTGATGATGTCAAATATATATTACATCTACTCAGATTAGTACTATTTAAATAACAGAACCTAAAGGATTCGCATAATAATCCAAGACCAAAACGCACCATTTCCTGATACTATATGTCATGATAACACTAAGTAATGGAAAAAATAAGAGTATATAGCAAAGAGTGGTGTTATATAGTTAATTTCCGTTGATCGTGATTGCAATGTCTCTTAAAAAAAAAGAAGAAAAGAGTAAAGTACACAAATATAAGTACAGAAAATACGGAAATATATGTTTTTTTATATTTATTTTCTTCACAGTAAAAATGCAGCGCCACCATTTTTAAATTGTTCAGTGTAGTTGGTGTAATGTGGGGGCATATATCTTCTTTCATCATAGATACAAAACAGGAAAAACAAGCAATTTAAGGAGAAAAAAAAAACACAAGAATATAAGGGGAAAATATAAAATTGAGTATATATATAATAATTTCTATATATGTATAATATATTTTACAAGAGGTGATCCCAACAACAGCAGGCTTGCTTTTTTGTTTTTGGCAACACCGTTATTCATCCTGTTTGTATATTCCTTCAATTTATTATTTTCGTTCTTGTTTATTATCACAGATTGTCTAAAAAGGGTGAATAGTAGTTGTAGTAAATTATTTAATGAAGCCGGTTTCTGTTGTTTCTTCCAGTTATTCATGGTGCTTATATGTTTTTGTTGAATATATTTGCTATTTGGTTTTTTTTTTGTCTGAAATCATTGGGGCACTTGAGTCATTTTCTTTTTTTTTGCATTTAAACTTCGTTTACAGTATATATATATGTATATATAAGTCTTCTTTTTCTTCTTCTTCTTGCCATATTCTTACAGATAGAGAATCCATTCACAACATTAGTTATATATATATATGTATATATATATATTTCACTTGATGTCCATTCAA
Organism: Pholcus phalangioides; assembly: GCF_987345545.1. Classification (NCBI taxonomy): domain Eukaryota; kingdom Metazoa; phylum Arthropoda; class Arachnida; order Araneae; family Pholcidae; genus Pholcus; species Pholcus phalangioides. The sequence goes on along the minus strand of NW_028301615.1, from coordinate 16,936,640 downwards.
AAAAAGACAGGTTGTACACCATATTCTTTTTTTGCCTTTTGCTGCAATGAGGCTGGTGTGACGACCTCTGTGCTTTCTGTAAGAAATTAGTACAAAAATGATATAGACGATATAACATTTACATACGGGATGGTTTCAAACAAAAAGTGTTCTTGACTATTTCATATTTGTTACGATTACTTTTGCGAGAAATATTGTTACACAGGGTGTCCCATACGTTTGTAAATAGTTTAAAAATTCATAAAATTTGAAGGAATTGATATATTGGAATGTGGTTTGAGAAAAAGTTATTCTCACGAAATAGGATTTTTGTTGGTAAGGAAAAAAAATGGTTCAAATTTTTGTCGATAGTGGGCGTTGCACGAAAGTCCGGCAAGAGTGATTTTCTGTACGCAGAAGCTTCTGCGTACGAAACATTCGTAAAACTTGCCGGCGATTTGTGGCTGAGGCAAAACAGCTTCAGCAATATTGCTTTAGCCACTTCACAATGAAAATCTTATGTAAGCGTCAGCAATAGGAAAATTCTGAAATGAGCTGTAAATCGCACATTCCGTATTCCGTATTTTATAGGACTCTGATTTGTATATTTCCAGTGATTTGCTCTACCACAGAATCTTTGCTCTCCCTTCCCTATTGAAGAAAATTAGAACTAATATTCTTTCTAAAAATATTCCCCTCTTGGGAGAATACCTTTTCCGGAAACCGCATTCGAACATATCAATTCCTTCAGATTTTGTGAAATTTTAAGCTATTTAAGAATTTATGGGACATCCCATATTTATATTTCATACATTAAATTATGTTCTTGATAAGAAATGAAAGCGCTGAAAATTATAGATTAAATGTTGGTTAAAGATAGGAAAATACCGTTTTTAAAACATTCAGACATTGAATTCAAATAAGCATGTAAACATGCTTTAAATTAGATATAATATATATAATATTCAATTAAATAATTATCGAAGAACAATGACGATGAAGAAGAAAGAAATACAGTATAAGTTTCTCATCAGCTGCGTTATTTAGAATTACTTTCAAATAATAATTATTAACAAAATATAGAATACAATACTAATATCGTTATAGCTATTGAAAAAGAAAAGGTAATATGAAGTTTCAAAGATAATAAAAAAAAATTTTGATTCGAATTTTAAGGAATAGGATTTGAGAGGAGTCAACACGTCATTTTTATTCGCTCTGTTCGGTGTTTGGTTACTGTTTGGTCTTTTAATCACTGAAAAAAAAAATTAAGTTAGCGTCAAAACGTTTCGAAGATAATTTTTATTTCGGTGAACATAATAAATTTTATTCTTCGATATTCTCCAATTTTTTTTTATATTTTCGATTTTTCAAAAATTTTACTTAAGCGGCGGCTGTCAACATTTTTTCGCAGAAGTTTTGTTCAGAAATTTCGATTTATCAAAAAATGGCAGCGGAATATTATTTATTGGAATAAAGTATCGAATGACTGTACATACATTAAAAAAATTTCTTTTTCGAATTTTATGGGGAGATATTAATGAAAATTGAAGTTGAAAAAATTATCACAATGAAAATTATTATAAATGCATCTTAAAAAACATACATGTTATTCCAATTATAATAACTGTACGTGGGTTTTTTAGCCATTAAAATACGTCTTGTAGCCATGTATATTAGGGTGGAACGAAAAAGGGCGTTTTTTCACTGTTTTTAGAAATTGATGTTGCCTTAGTATTCAAAAGATACCTTTTTCAATGTTTTAAGAAGTTATACCAAAATCTAGGAAAATATTTTAATATCTTGAGGTTCCTCACGGACCCTAAAGGTCGAGCAAAAAAACTTTTCTAAGTGCACATTATAAAAATCCTTTTAAACATAAACGAAGTTGATTTTTAAAAAGCATTCTCTAAAAAAAAGAAAAACACTTAATTTAAAAGTCATTCAGTACATGAGGCAAAACTGAATACAGTATATATATACAAAAACCGAGAGAAATGCTCACAAAAGTTAAGATTTCCATATATGTTATAACTGACAAGCATATTTGCTTATTTGCAGCTGTCGTGGCAGTTGAAAGGAGAATTTTTCAATCACTCCGAATATAGTGATTGATAGAGGGAGATGAGAATAAACCCCCTTTTTTTGGGGGGGGGGGAAGAGACAAAACTATACCATGTTCCAAATTTACAAAAAGAACATAGTTTGACGATATAGGTGTCAACAAGGAGAATGCCTCTATTGCTTCCTCTGTTATCACACTTGCATTTCACTTTTTTGCAAAATAGTCCGCTTTTTTTTCAAACGATGGAAGAGTACTACTTGAATTTATTCTGGCTTGAATGAAGCCTTCACAACTCTCGGTTGTTGATACAGCAAGAGATGCTTCAGTTACGAGTCGTACGCACCGTTCAACTGCTTGTGTGTGAAAATTCGGTATAGATGGAAAAGCAGGTTCATATAATTTTTGTGGGTCCATTTCCTGATTTTTCATAATAAGTGGTTCAGTCACTCGCACTTGATCCCATGCACATAGTTCCGAATAGTAGCAGAAAAGTTTATTTTCGGAACATGGAATGTACGGATTTCTGCTTCTGATAATCCCATTTCTAATTTTCAAAATTCTCTTGATTCCCAGTTTTTGTAAATGAGATTCTCACCTGAAAGTAATGATAGCGATAAATTCTCTGGGTGGACGTAGAAGTTTCTTTCTCCCATCGCCCCCAACACAATCTAACCCATAGGATACCATGTTATACCCGTAGATTCTACCGCCGCCCTGGAACATTCTATCGCCCCCCCCCAGGGGGCGTTAACGCCCACGTTGGGAATCATTGATCTAGATGCTTCACAAGATGTCTTAGAGGTAACTCATTAAAGTGAAAAAGACAAATAAGCCATTGCAAGGGATGGCCTATTTTTTTCTCTATTAATTTGATAACACCAATTTTATAACCAGTATTAGTAACAGTCCCGTCGCATCCGCTCGCCATCAATTCCTTCATATTCAAAATCTTGCTTCAAAAAGTCTAGGATTGATGACTTTATATCCCTTGCTCTACTGCTTTTTGGAATTGTTCAAAAGTATGAAGTACTTGCTTTGGCACCGATTGATGAACCTGCTTCAGTACTAATAGATAAAAATGCTAACTTCAACGGTAAACTGTATTTTGGCTCATACAGATCACTTTCCTCAGAATCGTTGGATATAGATGAGTTTTCAGTGGTTAATGAACTAGTTTCCGCCGTTTCTTCTTGAGATGACTTCAAATGGGATACTATTTTCATTTTCCTTTGTTCATTGTTTTTCAATTTCTTCATTATTAGGACATCTACTTGACCAATGGCCGTCTTGCGTGTACTTCTTTGATACTGCAAGAAATCTCGCTCTAAATTTGAGACCTTTCTCTACTTGTCACGCTTAAAGTCTTCAAAATCACATTTGCATGCTGTAATGTCGAACAATTTCCGTGCTTCGCACTGAAAAGATTTCAAGTTAAACTTGAAAGTTTGAGAATCTTTCCTTGCTTTCATATTTTTCTGAAGACTCTCGTATTCACAGTAAAAGTCTTTGAAAATTTTACATATTCGTTGGTGAGAACCCGTAGGAATTGAAGCAATTTTCCAAATATTTTCTATATTTGGCACGATAATTTCAAGAATGTCTGCAATAGATGGATCTTTTCTTGATTGTTGTGCCTTCATATTGCGTTGGGTCAGCAAATAACAAAGCATAACATTGCCATAGGTGGGCGAGTGAATATTCTTCACGAAATCAGTGGAACTTCTTCGATTTTTTGAAACAGGACACTAATCACTGGTTCGTCGTCACGACATCCCTCTTCCACTTTCTTTGTAGAAACGTATCCATGAAAAATGTTGTGAAGAAACTTGATAAATTATTAAACTTCTGCTCATTAGTTTTTTTTTCAAATTCAGCAATTAAAAGATTTTCGGGCCCACTTGGGCAGGGTCGTAATGTGCCTTCTCTCTGGCACACTTTTCCGGGGGGGCCCTTCTGAAAGAGATATTATTATGCAAAGTAAGTGCAAATGTTTGCAGCTTCCCCTCATTCGGCTGAGGGCCCTAGAGCAGTGCCCCGGTTTCCACAGCCTAATTACGAGCCTGCACCTGGGGATTCAACTTGCGGATATTCGTGTAGAAAAACAAAGAAAAAGACGTTTACAACGAATATCAATAACACGGTTGTTTCACTTCATTTCAAATCCAGCTCGATATCCATTTTTTAGAGATGCGTTCTTTGAGTGAGTGACATCATTTTGTACTCGATAGGATAATAGAATTCAGAGAAATCTCCAATCAAAAACAAATACTTAAAAAAAAAACAGAACTCTGTAGTTCTTTGCGATTCACCGTAAATCCGTATTTTATGGTAGAAATCGTAGAAACTGCGGTAATTTTGTTGGTAAGTATGAGGAATAATTTCTATGTTCTTGAAAAACCATTTAAGGTTAAAAAGTTACAATACGAGTTCTAGGAATCCCGTTGAAAATATTTACATTCAAGAGAGCCCCTGAAATTGTATACATGTTCCTGAGAATCAACAGGAAAACATCCATGGTACTTTAATATCCATGTGATTTACAACATTGGTATAAATATAAAGGCGTTTTCAACAACACATTTCGATAAACACTGGTGTAAATCACTGGTAAGTAATAAACACTGGTAAGAATAAGATTTAATATAGCAGATATTCGGCATAACACTCACCATTTTTTATTGAGATGTACAGAGCTCTATATAATTTCGTAAAATTGGCCCAAACTAAAATCTTGGTACGGCGGTAGGTGGACCGGTCACAGCAGAAGGGAGACATGTATCTGAAAAAAAAAGAAGAGAAAATAAATATCGTAATATTATATCAAGGGCTATTATGAAACCTTCTATCGAATGGTGCGCAAATGTCTTACACACATTAAGTGTCTTGATAAAAGAGATATGACGTAGGAATGCGCGAGAAATGAAACTCACATGAGACGGGCACGAAGGGTTGCTGGACTTGCATAGCCAGAGCCTGCTGGTAGGCAGCTGCGGCTGCACTGGGCTGGTATACAGGTAGCCCGCTCTTGTCCATTGCTGGCCGCTTGCTGTACGGGGAAACCCCGGGAAAAGCCTGGGAAACATAGAAAAAAGGAGAGACCTAGAAAATATACGTAAACAAATGACATTTCATCGAGTCTCTTATCAACACAATTCTACTACTTCTCACTCACATCTGATATTCACAATTGTTTTTTTTTTTTTATATATATATTTCTCTTTTAAAAAATATCACATATAACCAAAAACATTTTATGTTTCTCTCTTAAATTTCAATAATAAACACTGCATATACTATAATGAGTAAATTTTACTTTCCATAATCATTTATGCTGCGAATTAGAATTTTTATAAACCTTTTCCTTAATGGCTATTTAATTCAGAAATTTATGAAAACTCTTTCGCATTGCATGACCATACAGAGTGGCTCTAAATTCTACGTAAACATTTCAAGGACAGGTAAAAGAGATCAGAATGTGTGTGTGTACCATACCCACATGAAAAGCATGACTGGAAAGTCACTTGAATTGGCACAATTAATTTTTCCCACGTGGACTATTATGACTTTTGTTCTTTGGAGAACTTTCATTGCCGTAGTGAATGAGACAACTGCTAACTCTGACGTGCATCGTCGGTGTGAAGCATTTAGCACTAGTTCACAGGGCCGCAACTAGGAAGGTTCCAATTGTCTTTCTTTGATTACTCGTTCAACATCAGGGGGCCAAAAAGCATGCTTGTCCCGGCCCATTGCCCAGTTGCTTCACACACCAACTGCTGCCGTAATTTCCAGCGTATAATCCGCAGATACGAATTTTTTTCTGTTTTGAGAAAAAATGTCATTGTGTCTACAGGGGTGCATTGTCATCGTATAGTAGCAGTGGTATGTGAAAATTTCATTCATGAATGATGGAATTTTGAGCAACTGAAGTAGTTGTTTGACCAGTTCTTATGAACAAAACTTCAATTTTTACATTCACATCTATCCATTAATCTGTGAAAAAGTATTTTTTACAAACTAATTTTTAAATATACTATATATATTTCTTTATTCCAAATGTTAGCGTATAATTCGTGGATTACATGCACAAAAATGCGGTAATAGCGATTCAGAGCAATGGTTGTTTCCATACACCATGGGTTTTCAAGGCCCCTTACGAAGAAAAAGAAATAACCATTCATCAATTCCTTTCATACGGAAGTGAAATTCATGTGGCTTGGTCAGTCATGCTTTTCTACGTGAATATGATTTTTTTTCATTCCAATATTCTCTACCTTCTATTGAAATTTTTACTTTGAGTTTAGAACCACCTTGTCTGTAATTCAAATTATTATATAATTTCTTCCGATCAATATTATCGTCATTATAACAACAGCGATTGATATTTAGATACGAGAAATAAAATTTTAAGGGATGTTCAATTACAAAACTATTAATTTTTTCGTTCTTATAAGAACATATTTTGTTTTCGACATCAAATTGCAATCAAGGAAGATTTTGTACATGAATTCTCAAGGATTTATTCACTGCATTTCTTGGAAAAAAGGAATTTTATTTCAAACATAATCTCAATTAAACGAAAGCGATCTTTTTAGGAGGGATAATTTTTTTTTTCCTGGCGTATACAAAATTCATCGCAACTCATTAGCTATGATTTGTAGTAAAATATTACTATTTTGACTGAATATTATGGCATGTTTTAAGTTTGATTTCAATAGGTTTGATGGTGTGATTAATTTACACATTGCAAGAAGTAAAAAAAATAGATTTTATATTTTTTGATTGGAATGATACTATTCGACGATGACATTGGACAAATTGAATTATCATTGATGAACAGAAGGGAGAAGTCTAGATCGTGTGGAAGAATGCGTCCACATTAAATGCAGGAGCCGTCTATGAGCCGGTCTCCTATTTAAAATACTACTTCATAGGGTATCAGTCCTACAACGTTTCCCGATGAAAAAGTCTCGCCACAGAGAGTAACAGGCCCACAACAGTACAAATGTCTGATTATTATACTTCACTCATAGTTCAAAAAATAGATGGCAGCACCAAAAGTTCACGCACAACATTGGATACGCATTCAGAGTGTTGGGTGCACGTGAACACTTCCAGCATAACTCATTTGGTAGTAAAACGACCATGGCGATAGACCGGAGTTATGCTCGGTTTGAAAGAAACAAAAGTCCTCCATAATTGAAAAATATATATATATTTTTCATAATACAACAGGCAAATTAATCTGCCTAGTTGTTTGCTTCCGACTTCGGAACTATTCCAATGCATATCAGGCATTCCTCGGAAACAAACTTTGCGCGTTAGATACGCACCACATAAACGCCACATTTCGAATTGCACCAACTAATTGAAATTCCTGAGAAATATTTAACAAGGGGCATGCGGGGTTATGAAGAAGCCATCACTCTCTATGAAGGCAAACCATTAAACAATTCCAGAACAAACTACTACTAATCCACATTTTATATGATTACAGCCAACAAGAGCTTTCTTGTAATAGTTGTAAATGATTATTTCAGATATGTCACCGACGACGTAATCAAATTCTTTTCAGTTTTTAAACAACTTATTCACTTCAGCCCCTGCAGGACAAAGGTTGATATCGTCAATATGTGATAACTTCAGACTTCAGAACACCTCAAATGAAAAAAAAAGAATGGTTCCTGGAATTCATGTACGACATTTTTATTCATTCCCTCACGTATAAAGAATTGGACATTTCTTTCTTTTAATAACAAAAAAAATATATATATATATATATTAAAGAAATATCTCTCAAGAGTTTGGTTTCTCGAGTGTGAGATCGGATTTATTATTAAGTTAGCTTTATCGTATTAAATATATTACCATATTTTAATGTTAAACATTTGCACATCCAGTAGGCAGTGCAAGACATTCATTATAAATCAGTTTAAACAGGCTTCTTGAAAACATGCGCAGAGTAAGACATACAAAGCATCAAAAGCACATGAAAAAATAGAGACGAGCACAGACTGAAATTCCATACATTTCACCAACTTGCAGTAACATTAAAAGCCAATACATATATTTTTTTCATTAGCGGTCTAACTTGAGGGGTTAACGCATAAGAATTTTTATGAATTAATTTACTGAATGAAGAGCTTTCGATACTCTCCCAGAAGAGGATTAACAGTACAAAAGACTCTTTGGAACTCTGACTGCAAGCAATGGCACTAAAATGCACATATTTTGGAGACACTGCTAGCTTCAAATCTTATTGGTAGAGGCAAATAATCGTAGTATGTATAGTGATTTGATCCGTTTTTTCTAAAAACAAAATACAGGACATATGGCATTCCCAGGCACATGCGAAAGGGACTAAAATACATGGCCATTGCGTCATCAAGATCTACTCTACATCTGACATGTTTTAGAGAATTATCATGTAAAAGCTCAGATTCACGTACCCATTGTGGGGGGGGGGGGGTTCCTTGGAGAAATTTCAGGAGGGCTGTGAACTTGAATGAGAAAACAATTTACTCATTGCTTTTAAATTACTACTTACTGACTATTATTATTATGTGGGATCTGTGGCGTTCATACTATTGGTACAGGAAGTCCAAGGAACACAAAACGTTAAGAACATCAGTACAAGCTATTTTGCTTGCTTAAAAACCTATATGTTCTGATATCAATATCAATCTAAAAACCAAAGTACCTATTATGGTCAGTAGGGTTAACTGTATGGAACTTCAGTATTCGGCATATTACGTACTACCTACAACAAACTACTTCTAGCCATTAAGAGAAGGCGTTGTCTATTAGTTTATACCATTGGCATTAGATCAGCAGCTGATGTCATAGTGTTTTCTTGAGTAGCCGGTTCGTGAAGTCGCTTCTTGGCATCAGCGGCAGCCGCAGCGGCTGCAGCGGCGGCGGCGGCAGCGGCAGCAGCAGCGTTTGGCTTTTTTTATTGTGATTTTTGTTTGTTTGTGATTGTGATGGTTCCAAGCAGCAGCAACACGTAGCAGAAGAAGAAGAAGAAGAGGTAGAAGAGCAGTGGCAAAGAGAGGCGATTTATTTGATTTTATCCCACACATCACAGGTGCACGTACGAACACAGGCAGTACAAGATAGTAGAAGCAGCAGTGGCAGCGGCAGCAGCAGCAGCAAAAGCAGGATACGACAAGTGTGCAAATGGCAGTTTCCGTATATGCATATACATATGCATATGGTGGTATATGTATATCGGATAAGAACGGAAGGGAAAGAGGAAAAAATGGGGGTGGAGAGAGACGAGAGAAAAAAAAATAGAAAGGCCCCGTTACCAGAGTGTGTCAGCAGTGCAATACATTCATGCATATTCAAACATTTAATATATATCATACATTTACGTAGTATTCCATTAAAAAACAAAGCAAAGCACACAGAAGCAAGCACATCATATCATCATAATATTAATATCAACAACGATGAAAATTTACATAAAAATCAGTTTCCTTCTTAATTTCTACAATATACATACACACAAAGCTTAATTAAAATGACACAAAAACCATTAATAAAAGGCTGAATGAACTAGGAAACGAGTTATTAATATGCATGCATTAACTACCACTGACTTTATTTCGTTTCGGGGGAAAAACTTATTGAAAATGGAGAAGTTACAAGAAATGAGAAAGAGGAAGAGAGAGATTGAACAAGATATGATATTAATAAATATTAAATTTATTAATCATCAAAATAAATAAATTTATATTTAAAAAGTATGATTAAATATTTGGTAAAGTCGCTATTCTAGTTTCATCAGTAGCAGCATAATGAATTGGAGCTGAAGTATACGAGTAAACGGGGAAGGAATGATCTTATTTGTAGAGAAAGACGTCTCTTCTTAATATAAGATATACTGAAAACTGGCTATATATGTGTGCGTGAAGATACTGATTTTTAAAAAAGAAAAATTCATCTCTGCTTCTACGGGAACTTGAACCCATACCCTCTTACATTCCGGACGAGTGCACTACCACTATGCTGTGGAAGCAGATGGAATACTTCATCCTTACCGAACATACATTCTGAGGACGACACCGTGCAATTGACGGTGACAGCAATTAGTCTAATGGCTCGTGAAGGACATCAAGGCCACCAGATGACGACATGTATGTAGAGCCAGGTCTCCTACTTGGAAAAAGCCTCCGCATACAGCATGTGCACTTTCAATATAATACTTACATAACATGAAAATCCAAGCATTTACCATCTTCAATTCAAAATATGGGAAAACAGATGGCACCAGAAAGAACACAAACAACTGACAAAATAAATAGTTAAGGTCACGCATATACGCGTGCCCAAACACGTTCCTGCATGTACCGATTCATTAGAAATTCCGCAGAGGAACGTGTACGCGGTGCATGTAAGGTAGTTTGCATGTAAGGTAGTTAGTATGTAAGGTAGTTAGTATGTAAGGTAGTCAACTCAGTAGCAGTAGTATATCTTGCATTAACAAGTGGCGAGAATATCTTACTCCACATTTAGGTCGCTATTTGGTAGCGTTCGTGTCACTAACGAGTCATAAGTTCATTGCTGTCACCATCAAACGCACGGTACCGTTCAACATAAAAACGCTCCAAGAATGAAATGTTTCGTATGCTTCTATAGCGTAGTGGTAGAGTACTCGTCTGGAATGCGAGAGGGCACGCGTTCGATTTAGAGACAGAAGTGAATTTTTGTTTCCAAAATCAGTATACATATATATATAAGCAGCCAGTTTTCACTACACCTTGTAAGAATCTTATTGTCTTTTAGGCATCATAGGGCAGAGATTTACAACATTTCAGTACACGTTGAACTTTAATAGTTATGAAAATGTTTCATAAAACCCTTGATGGTTAAAAAACTGCCATATGGAATCCAAACAAGCATAAATGTTTCTCCAATATAGCTATTTATATTGTAACACCAATGAAAAGCTTGATTTTTTTACATCACGGAGCCCCTTAAAGGTTCCTAAAGAACCCCAGTTGGAAACCTATGTTATAGGGGTACATGGAACAAAGCCGCATCAGATGGTTTGAAGGGTCACTGGTTGAGCATGTATGGCCTACTGTGACGTATGACTTGTTTTCCTCAGGATGTTTGTTTCTCCGCACACAAAGCAATATTGAAAAGAAACCAACATTACATCTATTCATCCATCACTGTGCAGATAATTGCATAGAAAAGGTAAATGTGAACGAAGCAATAACAAAAGGCAGAAAGTATCAATACCGACGACTTCATTCATTCTTTTGTGGGCCAGGTGGTGCAAAATACCGATGCTATGCCTTCGGAAGAACAAAAATGTATGACGAGATAAAAAATATAGAAAAGAGAGACGTGATTTTTTTTTTTTGAGCGTTATGGAGAAAAATAAAGTCTTATCGGTTTCTAAAAATCTCTTCAAAAAATACGCTGTGGGAGGGTTTTTTCGTAGTAAAGGATATTGTTGTATAGTAGAACCTCTCGATAACGGGCACCCATGGGACTAAAAAGTTTGTCCGCTAATGGGGAGGTACGATATACCGTGGAGACTCGTTTATACGACTTTCACATTTATGCCACGTTCGACACTTCGGTCGATATTGGTTTCTATACATTTTAGAGTGAAAATGTATTTATATGTTACTGCAAAAGTGATACACCGATGGTTACGCATGATCACCAATCGTCTCGATAGAGAAAGTTTGATTAAATTTCATACTATTTATATCACTTTTATCGGCGATTATGCATAATATCAAATAAAGTTGGAAAGTCTCATGAATATGGAAAAATTTATGCATTGTACACTAACGGAAATGGAAGCCCTATTCCCCGACACCGGGGATCAGAAAAGTGTCCTTTTACCGGAAATGTCATTTGATCATTGATCATTTTTGTCGCACCACGGTCATTTTCAACAAAAGAGGGCTGGTTAGACCAGGACCACCAACATTTTATATTGCCGATTCCGAACGGCAGCCTTTTTTATACTCATCGAAAGGTTGGTGCGCTAACTCCACGGTGTGGGACTCCCCGCGATAGCAATCTTTTTCAGTGGCCATGTTGTCGCCGTTCCTGTAATGCCCTTGTATCAAGAAAGTTTCTGACAAGGCAGAACCGGGTATCGAACTCGCGACACCTCAAAACATCCTTTGGTACTTTGAGCGAGTATCTTATCGACTTGGGCTACCGCGTCCCCGGAGATTTAACATTAGACTATAGATAATTCTAGACAAGATTTGAAAAGAAATATCGTTGTAGAGGGATATATCATTACATTGAGTATTGTTGTAGCAAGGATTCACTGTATATATATTGAGCAACTCAAGACTGATTTTCAAAGGGCGGCGCCGCTTATCGGTAGATTTTAGTACTACTACTACTACTTGACCGCACATGAACTTCGTACACATTCTGCTGCAGAATTTCTAATGAATCGTTCATGCCGGAACGTATGGCAAGTGTGTACGTATATGCGTGGCGCTAACGTATCCATGTTTTCAGAAATGAACTTGATTTGTGTCCACTGGTCTTCCATATTTTGAGCTAAAGATGGTAAATGCTTGAATTTTTTAATTTTTTACTACAATTTTCAACGAAATCTCTCTCTGTCTCGTGAGCATATCATCTGAATTTATTGTCATTTGAACCAGTACAACGCCCTCCTCAATCCTTGGAAAAACTTAAAATTTTAATAGCCCTGTATTAAACGGGTTAGAGAATTTTCTAATTTTAATTTTTTTGCTTTTCAGATGGGATATGGATAACATACATCTTTCTGAAACAACACATACGTCTACATTCTCGGGATTCACGAACTCCCATGATTTATTAATAGAGTTCTCTGAGGATCCATTACAGGAATGTAAAAAAAAATTTAATTATAGCAGAGAAAGAGAGACTTTAATCGATGTTGATGGAAAACTGCCAGAATCTCGAAAAGAAAAACACCATCACGTGTCTCATGGACACAGTTCGCGTTCTTATTCGAAATCAAGATATGTTATTAGAAGTCTGAAAAAGAAAGATGGACGTATATATATATATATATATATATATATACAAAAAAGAGAATAAAGGTTCCTTTGAAAGAAGAAGAAAGGTGCCCTGTAACTGGAGACACGAAGGAATTAGAATAGCTTTTTTGGCCTATAATTTAGGTACGTGACTAAAATAGTACAGCCAGCCAATCACCTGGTGTGTGTGTGTGTATGCGCGCTTCTCCTTCACCCGAGGAGAAGGACTATTACGGTCAGCGTCGGCGGAGCAGAAGGTATCGATCTCGGACGTCGCAGCGACCACTCCATTTAAATGGGGGTCTTTTCTAGCCCTAATGACTGTAAATGTCGATTTTCCCCCCTCTCTTTCGAAATTTACCATTAAAATGACTGGTGTCGGTCAGACTAGACGGTACCAAGATTCTGGAGACGAAATGGTTCGTGGAACACGAAAGTTTTTCATGGAATAATATTAAAAATAAAAATCGTGAAAATGAACCGCTTTTCTGGAAGGAATTATAAAGGGCGGAGGTCGCTTAAAATACGTTGAAGTTCTAATACACCGTGCAGTCGTCATTATATTACCTATTCTGTATGTTAGTCATCTCAATTTGGCGCATTCATTCAAGGACCTGTGGAAACTCGATGCGTTTTTTTAATTTCGTGCTCGCGACATCAAGCCTAATTAACTCTCGATGCTAAAATTGCGTTCAAATAACTAATCTAAACATACTCATGTGTCTAAGTCGCCATATCGGTGCTCTTCTCGTCATAATGCTGATTCAAATGGCTTTCGCGACTTGGAAAAACATAGAAGATACCTTCTGTGTGTGATAGTGTGGATAGCCACACAACAGTGTTCCTTAATCTATTTTCGCCCATGACCCCCCCTTCGGACCATATTTTCTTCTCGTGACCCCCTACCATCTTATTTAGCCCCCCCATCCAGGAGCGAGATAATTTCTTCGTATTGAGTAAATTTATAGTGATTGTTTTTATTTATTTTTTATAGATGAGGCCAATCCTTTTGGATCTCTACGTTAGAGTTTTCTTGTGGGTGCAATATGTTGGCTATCTCAACATCATGGATCTCAGGCAAAGTTACTTTTTTGGGTTCCCAGAATTCTTTGAGGGTCCATTAGCTGGAAGTAAAATTCTAATGTTGTTGCATTAGTTGAATATTTACATACTTATAAATTTGAAAATTATAGCACCAGATCTCATTGTGTATCATTTCAATGAATATGAAGCCACTGACAGGGCACTCACAGCACCATGCAGAGTAACGTTCTGGAGGGGGGGGGGGCGCAATGTTTTTCTGGATGCCTATTCGCTAAAAGCTTTCCAGACTGGAAATACTAGTCTACTGATTCACATACTTTAAAAAATCTTAGCTACACTTCTCATTTACATAGGGGACAACTATCATTAGCTCCCAGGATATCAGCGAGAAAGCCACGACCCGGGCTATGAGCGATCCTGCTGGATTCTGAAAGTAGTCACACACCATTTCCCACCAAATATTTGACTTTAAAGTTTTATTTCTTCACACCTGAATATATATTTTTAAACTCTCTGTGCCCCCTCCTAGGTACCTACCACAGCTCCCTTTCCATTTGATTTGGATCCGTGCCCCCCCCCCCCCCGCGAATATCCCAGTACCACAAGGAAGCCATATGGCCCCAGGTTGAGAAACACTGCCATACAACATATTCTCCCGTTTTTGCTTGCTTTATAAATATATTTGAATCGTTTTGCGGGCATTTTAGTAAAATTTTATTTATATACGTATAGGGTGAACCAAAGTTCTATAAAATTCATAAAAAAATCAACAATATGGTTGCAGTACATATGTATATGCACTGCAACCCATTTCGGAGTTTTTCCCAATCAATTTTTTTTTTCAAAACCCATTTGAATTTGGCTTTTTTCCGGCAACAACAACATTGTCTAGAATTTCATTTATAGCCGCTCATCAACTTCGGTACAAACTTGTACGATAATTCATTTTTATAAATTTTTCAGAAGTCATACCCTCTTCGCGCCAGAGGTGCACACATGTGTACCTTCATTTTTGACGGTTTGAAATGGTTTTAATGATTATTTTTTCAACTTAAGACCTGAAGTACCCCCTAACTCAAATGACCCTAGTGAAGGTATCGACACAAGTAAATAAATTAATCAATTAATTTTTTTCCTTTTCAAAGCGCATTTTGTATACAATGAACATAAATTTCCATCTATTTTTTTTTCAATATTCAGTTTTGGCTCAGGTTTGAAAAGGTTACAACTCTTGGTTCACTCAGTAATAAACCAAAGATACAGATATAATTTAAAATATTTTTGTAAAATCTACTGTATCTTGCATACACCGTTCCTGTAGGAATATGATAACTAAATAGTTTTTGTTTCAATATTATTTTCTGTAGTTTTTAATTCCTAATATATACAGGCTGTTTCCCCCATAATTGACCGAAAGGAATATAAACTCTATGATTCATTTTGAAATTCAACAAAAATAAGAAAACTTATTAGTAAAGAGAATGGAATTTATCTGCTATAAATGAACCCCCTACAAATCATTATCGCAAGAAATACATAATTTAGAGTTTGTGCATGGTCCCCAATCTAAACATTGTCAGATAGTAAATTATGTGCTTTTCTCTATGAAACTCAGAGAATTCCACTCCGTAAAATTTTGATCAAAATTCGTCGAGATATTGATAGTCAAAACTCGTGATTTTTGACACATTTCGAGAAAAGATTTTCTGTCTTTAGCCTTCGAGGAGTCAAATGGGAAACATCAATGAATTCGTGGTTGCAAAAATTCTGGATTAACATTCCTTATAGAATGTTAAAAAAAAAGAGAGTAAAAATTTTCGTCTTTTCAGCCATAATATAAGATTGAGTTTATGATTAAAAGGATACTGTTAATATTTTAATTATTATTAATTTACCTAAATGAAAGCACAAAATAATAAATAGAATGATAAAGCATGAAAAAATATACAGTCTAATTTATGCATCACAAAACCATTCGGCGAAATTAATTGTTTATATAAATACAATGATTGCATCCGAAGTGATTAATTAATTAACACTGATCACACAATAGGTTCAAAATTCTTACATTCAATTCAGAATTATTCATGAGCAATATATGTTCGTTTCCTTTCAGTATATGGAAAATCCTTCTTCGTAAATATCTATCTTATAATTGTCAACAGTAAAGAAATAATCATTAAAATAATTATTCATAATTTATCCTGTTCGTTCATAAAAATTCTGTTTTTCCCTTCAGTAATGTTTTTTCTTTATTTTTTATGTTTCCCTTTTTCATATACTGGTTAGTTAACATTTTTTAGATTGGGGAGGGGCGAATACAAATTTTAATTTTTACATTTTCCCCAATAATGATTTCAAATATCACACATAAATTCTGTTTTCTTTGCTGATCATTTTTCATATTTTTGTTGAATTCTAAAATGAACCGTAGAATTTGTATTTCTTTCGGTCAATCATGGTGAAACAGCCTATATATATATTCCTCTCCCACATACTTTTAATAAGAACATATTTTTTAACGTGGTTCTTAAATATTAAAAATAGAAACGAAATATTTCTTTGTTCATGAGACATGAATCATAATGAATTTCAAGGGTTTAATTACTGGCGGGACTAATTAATATTCACTATAAATCACGCATATTCATTTTCACACACGTGCGTGTGTGTGCGCACGCCCTTTCGTTCCTGTTTTAGATAGAAATTGAATATGAAAAGACTAGAATAATTATTATTCATTATTACTTCTTTAATATTTACTTTGCTTTAATTATTCTTCTTCATGACTTTTCTCGTTAGAAAAGAAAAAAAAAAGTTATGTGACATGAGACATCACGGCCAGAGGTAATAACACAGACGAGTTTAATTTCTTTTTCTAGTATTCTAGCGTGACACCATAATACACATTCCCATATGTAAATACGTGTTATGTATTAGATAAAATGAAAGTGATTGGAATGTTAAAGTGTGGAAAAATAAATAAAATTTTGTTGTGTTTCCATTTTCTACCTAAGGGGAAAACCCTTTTGGAGACTGGTCAAATCGACGCCGCACGGAACGCGTACTGCTGCTGGCGTCTGTCTATTTGTTTCCATTCGTTGTGTGTCCATCATTTCCTAAGTTTTGTTCCAAATTTCCGAAAGAAAGAGAGAGGAGAAAAACACAAACAAAGCAACGGAGTACGTACTCTCAATTCGCACGTACATTTTATACAGGGCACCAAAAAGTGGGAGGGAACAATCCTGCACGTATTCCAATGGGCGATTTATTTTTACCTTTTCAGACTAGACCAGAGAGACAGACCATTACATTATTCCACCCTTCGATATATGCTATATCTGCGACTTTTCGGCACCCGAAATGGCGATACGAGGTTTTGCGTGCAAATAATGTTTTCCCTCCCTCCGGTAATGGGGTGTTGGAAGCGCCATCTTTTCTAGAGGGAACAATTATTAGAAGGATATTGTCCGCCTAAAACCTCCTTTTTTTGGTTTTCTTCTAACATAAAGTCACTTCGTGCAGGAGATTAGGACAGGGAGAGAGGAGAGCTATGAGTTTTTAATGAGCAGAAAGAAGTGTTGCCAATTTGTGATTCCATGAAACTGGAACGTTTTACCTTTTCCCTCCGTTTTATTATATATCTTTGTTTTATTTTTCTCCTTTTATTCTCCTTAGAGGAGTATAATAAGAGTATCTGCAACTTTTTTCTCCAAAAATAACAGTAATACAAGGAAAATGCTCTTTTCTCTCCCGACTACAGTCCCGGTGATGGTTGGTTACATCACATCCCCCTCCACACACGCACTCACAAAAAGTTTCCACGCTTCTCTGTCTGATGCACACTTTTCTCGGATTAAAAATTGATTCTGAGAAGTTTTCGAATATTATGTTATATTCATGAGTCGAATGTGGGTTTCGTGGAGGATGCTTTCCATTCTTCCTTTCTTCCTCGTACTGGGGGAAGAAATGATTCTCAGAGGAGAAATTTCAAGTTTTGACATGGAAACACTTGTTATAAGACTGTACCGGCGCACGTCCTCGGTTTCGAAATAAATTGTGTTGAAGTAATTGGGACTTCGTGGTATTCTCTAAGACAGGTCACACGCAACAGTTCCTAATGATACAAATTATAAACATAAAGATATCGTCTCAATACTCGCTGTCTCGTGAATTATTATTTTCCCCTCCTCCCTGACTTTTCGAGAAATTTTATAAATTTACTATTTTATCTTCTGGGGTCTTGGAATGATTTCGGGGAAGGGTTCGTGACTGACAGACTGAGATAGATGCATTATCTAAGGGAGTGCAGAGTTTATTAGCTCCTAATGCTGCTTCCTGATAGATGCTGCTCCGTACGAGCTGGAAGACTGGAGAATCTGTGACTGGTTGAAAAGACTATTTAATAACTCATTTGTTTCACGTAATGTACTGAATGTTATTCCCTAAAGGGGTCCCTGGACCACAGAAGGTTAAGAACTCCTGTCTTAAATCGTTCATTGACGATTTTAATTTCAACGTATGATCCGAAGTTCCTAAAAAATGACATATAGACGGCGTATAGGTAGATTTCTAAATTTTTCTTTTATTGCCTGCCAGTTGACAGGTTAGGTAAAATGTTCATGTACCTCTTGAGAATAAAGGTTTATTGGACTTCCGGATGCATCCAGACCACGAGAGGAAGTAGAAAAGCTGAAACAGCGATAAGGGGTTTTTCTCCATGCGTGTGCACGTCTGAACGGGTAAGGTTAGCACTGGGGTATGGGTGCCTAACGTTTTGGAAAGTTTGGGCCACTAGAGTGATTTGGAAACCTATGGCGGGCAGCAATTCGTGTTTTACGAGTGCTCAACTTTTAGAAGAATGCGGGCCACAGGAGGGATTTGAAACCAGTCGTGAAAATTAATTTGTCAGTTTCAGGGATGCTCAACCTTTAGCACAGTAGTTCGGGCATTTGAGTAATTGGTGTGTCATGGTGTGAGTATGTATAGGTTAGCGATGACTATTTTGTTTTGAAATGGGGAAACTTTATCGATACACAACCTGCTTTGAGATAACCAATTCCTGATTTGAAAATAATAATTTTTGAACTTCAGAATTCTCATAATTTCTTATTTATAGTGATGTATTTTTTTCATCAGTAGAGGGCAATGCTTAAAAACGCCTTGCCTGCTTCCTGGGAATTCGTACAAAATTTCCAACACACGCAAAACTACAGTCGCAAATGATCACTCGACGTTAGAAACTGCATTTTCATGAAAACGTGAAGATGGCTGAGTAAGATCTAAATTCTGTCACCGAAAATACGGGTCATATGGTCACGCAAAGAGTATCATTTTCAGGATCATATGAAACTCCCACGTCCTTATAGAAACTTAGATTAATGATGTCTGGCTCCAGTTACTAAATTAATTTAGTCAATATGCTACTAAAATTCCATTTTTAAATAATATCGGCGACAAAATGTTCCAAATTCTTAACACTTGAAAAATACTCACCTGTTTACTCATAAATTTCAATTTTTTTTGCTAGAAATACTCCCAGACAGAAATTGATAATTTTTTTTTCAAAAATTTCTAGTACAATATTTTCCCCATAATTTCACCCAGAATAAACAAATTTATCGTTCAATTTTCTTGATTTTTTTTTTCTCTCGAAAGAGATAAGAGTTCTCTCCAACCTTATCTTCCTTATTCCACATATATGATAGAGATAAGAATAAATTTGTTTCCTCTTCCTTTAAGACACCGACTTTTAATCTCTGCCGAAACCGGTGCCGTGTTGTAAGTTTTTGTTTTGACACGAAATTAATTGAATTTTTATTGATTTATTTTTCCTTTAAAGGGGAGGAAAAAAAATCAAGTTTATTTATGTACTCATGTGTAAGCTCGTTACGAGCAACATTAAATCACTCGCAATATTTTTGAAAAGTGAATTAATCGAGTACAAAGTCACAAAGACTTTTACAGTGAAAATTTTATTATTACTATCATTTTTTTGTTTTAAATCGGGATTTTTCGAAACTTGATTTTGGGAGACGATAATTTTTCTTGACTTTACGAGGAAAGAAAAAAGAAATCTTTAAGGAGAATAACAAGAAACGGAACAATCAATAATGACATTGATGTAATTTTTCTCTATCTTATTTTATAATTTACGCGTGATTATATAGCAATTAACTTCATTAAACTATACCAAAGTTTATCATTTTAAAACACTAATATTTTCGAAACTATAATTAGATGTTGTTTCTGAAAGTTTTTGAAAATTCACAAAAGTGTCTTTGTTGTGATAATAAAGAGATATTCACACAAACTCTCACTCACATTTTCTATAATGATATTCTGTATTTATTTAATCTTTTTAATTATTTTTTTCTGTTGACTAAAAATTTCGTTTTAATATGTTAAGAACTGCAATGAAATTGAGTCAAGTCCAGAAATTATGTAGCATAATATACACTATTATATCAATTTTAAAAAGAAGCAAGTGATTAATTTAACGGGGCATAACTTAAAATGGTTTAACTAACAATGTATTTGATGTCCATGACTATGTAACTATCATAAATAAAGTAATTAAAATATTGAATAAATATATATCTTGTTACGGTAATTGTGTGTGATAAATCGGTGATTGTACATAATCGCCGATCATAATGCACAATCACCGACCATTTTGGTAAGTTTCGTAAATATTGCGAATTTATCACATTTACCGGTGATTATGATCATTTGATAATTTTTGTCGCACCACGGTCATTTTCTGCACACGAGGACTAATTAGACACCCCGGGAACTACAATTTATTGCCGATTCCGAACGGCAGGCTCGCTTTTATACTTATCAAGAGGTTGGTGCGCTAACCCCTCGATGGGGACTCCCTGTGGTTTTTCCCCTGATTTTTACTGCGGTCATGTCGCCGTTTCTGTTGTACCCCTGTGTCAGGAAAGTTTTCTGACTAGGACGAACCGGGTATCGAACTCGCGACACCTCTAAACATCCTTTGGTACTTTAGGCGAGTATCTTATCGACCTGGGCTACTGTGCGCCCTCGGTGATTATGTATAACCCCAGGTGAGATGGTAAATCGTAAATAAATTACTTATATTTACCAGATACTGTGCTTAAACTTCAGTTTGGATGACGAATTTAATCAGTAATGTTTGTACATATTAATTAATATGAAAAGAGTCAACATGAACAACAGTGATAAAAAAATATTTTTCCCTCTGTGTTTTTCACTTATTTTAATTTAATTTTCATCGAAAAATACGAGTAATGCCCGCATCACGTTCAGGCAAAACTGATAGGTTGCTGAATTAAAATATTTTATACGATTTTTCTTACCAGCTTCATTTGGGAATTAAGCATAATCACCGGTAAAAGTGATAATTACAATGAAATTTACCAAACTTATCGAGACAGTTATTGATTATGTATAAATACCGATTTATCACATTTACCGTAACACATGTACATATTTTATATAAGTATATATTATATGTTAAACTTAAGTCCGTTTTTTTCCCCATGAAATTAGAAAAATATATTTTCAATTAAAATAAAAGTATTAAATTAACATGTTCATTTTGCAAATGGAATTCGTTTTACGAGGAATCGTATATGTGTACAGAGATACAAATTTAATTTTTTCTACCGTCCTCCTGTTCTCCTCCAATTAGCAAGTTTTTGCCCTATTTCTACGGAGCCGAATAAAAATAAACGAATAAAATAAACTCCGTGTGACTTTTTAAGTGTAATGTTTGCCGAGCTGAAAGTTGAAGGGGACATCTCAGAATTTGAAAAAGTTTTACTAAACTGCAACTTTTTTTAAAGAACCTTTTGGATTTTCACTGTTTTTTTTTCTTTTCAAGTTTGTTCCTAATTAATGCTGTTCTTTCTCTCATTTTCAGCAATATTTGGATCCAAATATCTCGACTTATAAATCATTTAGAAACATGGGAATTTTATTGTTGATTCAGTGAAGACAGAAGAACTGTCTGACTGAAAGGTGGAGAGACTATGTAGAAAATTAAATTTTGTATCTCGGTACACATATGAGATATTGAGACAGAGCGGCGGGCATGATCTGGTTATGAGGAGGTATTAATATGGCTCCCTGGTAGAAAAAATGGCATACCTAAAATTAGCACGTCATTTCAGAATTTTTTCCAATTAAAAGTATGTTTTTTTTAAAACCAACGCTTCAAGGGATGTAGATCCATAAAAACTAAACTTTACATCTTGTATCATATAACAGGTGTAATTAGATAATTAAGCGCTTCCAGAATTTTATTCATTTATTTTTTTGGCACAAGGACCTATATATAAGACCATGCTGCGCCCAACATACACTTAAAAAGCTTTGAGGATAAAAATAATAGTCCTCCGGGAATTTCAAGACAGTTATAACTTGAGGTATGACTGTGTACTCAAATTCCGAATGAAGCTTCCAGGACAAAAAGAATAGTTATCCGGGATTTGAATACACAGTGATACCTCAAGATATGAAATTGCTCTTACGGCTATTAATTGCTTAATATCACGGCTATAATAGTTTAATATCACGGCTATAATAGCTTAATTGTTAGTAATCTAAATATTGGCTGTTCTGTATTGGTGATATCAAACGAACTTCAAAATCTTTCGACAGTGCAGAAAAATATGCGAAAATGTGTTTTTTTGCGCATGTTGTCAGTAAAACATGAAAGAGAAATATTATTATTTTAAATTTTCTATTGTACTAATTATTTGCTGACCACGTAGCCTCTCTCGTCTCCTAGAAAAGAAAGGCTGACCTATCCATTTTCGTCTGTGCGTTGGGGATTCTTATTGTTATCGCTGTGTAAATTTACCTATAAAACTACCCTACTACCCTATTTAATCGTGCCAATTAATATTAGTTACTTCTTACATTTTTTTAAAATACGAAAATGAGACGCTGTTCAGTTTGGAACTTTTCCCAATTCCTATAAAAAATTATTCCGCACATTTATATTTCAGTCTGATGAAGCCCGATGCATGGACCTCGACTGAGAACCTGATGCGTCCGCTCTCACTCTGTAGGCACCTTAACCTATACTAGTGTTTTTGAGTATCGAATATTATCGGTATCGCTCCTGAAACGCGTCACGGTCAGTGTTTGAAAAATCAAAGCATCAGAACAGATGAAGGGAAGAGGAAAGAGAAAATTAAAAAAAAAATAAAGAAGTAGAAGAAGCTATCAATCAATTGGGCCTACCATAGCAGCGGCGGCGGCAGCGTTAGCTCGGCTCTGGGCCGCTTTCAGCTGGGCCTGTAGATGAGGCGTTGGATGGAAGTATCGGCAAAGTTCCCTGGAGCAACGTCCTTTCACGTAATCCATACACACCGTAACCGTCCCCTCCGCGCTATCCACTGTCACGTGCTCTGGAGGGTGGGCAAATCGGCACTCGGTCTCGGCCCTCTTGCAGTTGCCCCTCTGGAATTCCCGACACACCTGAATTCGAACCCGGGCCGCAACAACATGAAAAAGAAAAAAAGAAAAAAAAAAAAGGCAAAAAAAAGAAAAAAAAAGCTACGCATTAGGCTCTTGAGGTAAATTTAATAATTTATTTCTTATTTTTCTTTTTGAAAAGAAAAAAAAAATGCGGAACGAAAAAAAACTGCACACAGTTAAAATTCATGGGTTTATTATAAATTAATTAATTAATTTACAGTAATTAGTCGTTTAAAAGCGAAGAGCTAAGAAGGTTAAAAAAAACAAAAAAAAAACAAATGCTAGGATATTAAAAAGGGGGAAGGACAGAAAGAGAAAGATGGGATTTAACTCAGTGCATACAACAGTATAATTAAAACTACGAAAGAAAGCATAGGTGCAAAAGAAAAAGAAAGGAAGGTTAAAAATAATAACTGAATGTCACGGCCCCCCTCCTATAAACTGAAACGAACAACGAATGCTACGTAGGCCTTGGTCTATCAAGTAGGCTATGATGACTACAAAGTCGGTGAGAAATTCACTCTTTACGCCCATAAGACTACTATCAGTAATCTCGAAACCAATTCTTGGTATGTCCTTTCTAACTATTACCCGCTCCGTGTCAGAAAACCTAGAGTTGTTTGAAAGTATGTGTTCAGAAATTTATTTATTGAATCCGAAATAATTTATTTTGTGAAGCAGAGTCATCACATGCGTACGTCGCTCGTTTAAGGTGAATCCGGGTGTTGCGGTGTGAGTCATACGGTTGAGACCCACAGAAAACGAACTCCAGTAAGCCCGTCAGTTCGAGTGACAGCTCTTATTTATAAGACACTGGAAAATCAAGATCGATTCCGGATCATTTCAAGGGGAAAACCAAGCAAGATCGTCCGATGGTCACATGTCATCAGGGTTATATGGGATTTCAGCGAGATGGATTCCAGACGCAGTGGAATCCGAACGCAATCGAAGAGTTTCTCTTCCCTCCCCCCTCTTCCGATGTTGTGATATAGGCTACACAACTTCGATTATAGCTGGAAATTTTGAACTATTTATACGGGAATTAAAACCAGCTCCTACATTCGAAACACGAACGACAAATAAAAAAAAAACGGAAATTGTTTAAAAAAAAATTAATTCAAATACAGTCGACGCTCATTATAACGACCCCTACCTCGTCCTGTGAAAACGGACATTATATCAGGTGGTCGTTATATCGAAAAGAAAACATGTATGACAGTCGTTATATGAAAATATTTGGGACTTATCATAACGGTTGTTATAATGAAATGGTCACTGTAACGTGACGTCGTTATAACGATCGTCGACTGTATAAGCGTGATCGAATAAAAATCATTACATACATATTTCTTTATAAACTATTCAATTGCACATACGAGGGACACTTTTTTTAACTAAGACCATTTGATAATACAGTACCTTATAATTTCACTTATGTGCTGCGCCTACAGACATCCCTTACACACGAACAGCAGACGTCATCTCAAATCATCTGTGTTTCGTTTGCTCTGATGAAAATAAAATGCTTTAAGAAGAAACGGTGAGACTGTGAGAAGGCTTCTCTTCGCAACCAATGTGAAGTCACGACGGAGATTTATTGCCAGATTTGTGTAACGTATGGTCCGAGGACCATAAGTGGTGACAAGGTTCGTAAATTGGTAAGATTGTTTGAGACAGTATTTCTCAACCTATGGTCCGCGACAGGTGATCCACAGGCACCAGACTTGATAAAATTTTTCACCCGTTGTAACTGATATTAGTAATATTCATATGGGTTCAAATAAAATTATACCTTCATACTTAGGTTCACCATATACAGGGCGATTCAGAAAAGACGGGAAAAACTTTAAGAGGTGATAGTACACACCAATACAAACAATTGTAATCATAGAATGCATGTTCTAACATGAAATGCAAACGCGCTAAACGAATCGGCCGCTCCGCAAACGTTAAAACGGCATTCCTCTGGAAATTTATCGGGAGGAAAAAGAACACCGTGCATGCAGGTAAATGTAACCTGGGGAAGAAGAAGAAACCGTATGCAAATCTGCGTCCCAGTGAATAAAAGGCGCGGACGCAAGCCCTGTGAAGTTATTCCAGCGTGTGCAACCGTTCTAACAGTTGTAACGTACGGGATAATGGCGCACTTTAGTAATACTGAGCCCGAGCCTTTTATTCACTGTGACGTAGATTTGCATACGGTTTCTTCTTTTATCCCAGGTAACATCTGCATGTGTATGTTGTTGTTTTTCTCCCGATAAATTTCAAAAGGAATGCCGTTTTAACGTTTGCGGAGCGGCCGTTTCGAAACACGCTAGCGCGTTTGCGTTTTATATTAGATCATGCGTTCTTTGATGACAATTATTTGTATTGGTGTGTTGTACTATCACCTTTTAAAGTTTTTCCATCTTTTCTGAATCATCCTGCATCATCGAGGAGAATGCAGGAAATCACGATCCTAAATACGAGACATCACTAAATTTTGCGAAAAAAAATTCGATTTTTCTAATTACTGCTAAAATTGCTGAAGGTGTGGAAATAAAGGTCTGCTACAGTAAACAAAAATGTATTTTATGAGAAAAATATTCGAAGAATCTGTTGGCCATATTTCGTTGAAAAAAATAAAATTCGGTAAACTGAGATCTTAAATAATAATTCGTAAAATACGGGACATTGCTAATTGTCAGAAGTAGACACAATCTTTCCGATCGTAATTAAAATTCCAAAAAAATTGCTGACAAAACATTAAACCTGACAAATATGTGAGATGTTATATTATTTATAATTTTTTCCATAATTATCAAAATATAATTTATATTATGAAAACGCTGTGTGTGTGTTCATTCACGACTTTAGTAAATATTACAAATTCAAATAAATATCGTTGAAAAAAACGGGACAAATGTATAAAAATGAAATCGGAACAATGGAATTTGAATCAACGTGATTCAGCCGCCCGGGGCAAACATTATTTTGCTGCCCTTTAAAATTCGATAATTCTGTAATGGTTCATACGTAAAACTGTCTCCCCCTAAATTTTGTCGCCCTCAATTGTCCCCCCCTGCCCTACTCTAGTTACAGCCCTGGTTTCAGTTATTTTACTGGTTCTTGTTTTCGGAAGGACTGCACCGATTAATTGGAGCATTATTTTCTTTTATAGAAATTTTGTGATTCACGGTTTATAACATATAATAGACAATTTTGGAACTTTCCATGTGCTAGCGCGAAATTACGAAGGTGTAAGTTTTAGAAACCAGTATTCCTGCATATACGGTTATTATTTGAAAAATAACTTTCTTAGAGCTATATTTTACTACAATCGACGTCGTTTATTAGAATCACTGATAATATGATCATTCAGGTATTGTCATTTTTGTAAAAAAGCCAACGTTCACACATTTCACTTTTTTCACATTCCAGCCACACACACACGAGAAAAAAAATTCATTTATACTTATCGGGATTTCAGATACTGTTATCAATTTTTTTTCCCGTGGAAATTTTTTTTTCGCATTCTGAAGCTAAGGTTTCACCAAACTTTTCCCACCTTAAATTATCGTTATCAATCTAGAAGACGAGGTGCCCTCCCTCCTCCGTTGATAAACATTTCCGCACTAAATGTTACAATTAGTCCGTAGTATTAGGCTGTGATCCATGTACGTTTAGAGCTGCTTTTACAGTGGACTTCCTATAGGGAAGGCAATTGTATGGGGGGGGGGGAAAGGTCCTTACCTTCAGTTCTTAATCAGTTCCTTTCCCAGTTGACCCGCAAGACTTTCTCGAGGGATCTACGAAACGCACATTGTACATTAAAAAAATTAATTCATGATGTACATTAGGCAGTTTCATTCTAACGCCTCACAACTGCTTAGTAAAAATGAAGGATGACTTGCAAACGGTTTCCAGGCTAATAGGCCCAATCTCTCTAAAAGAATTTTTTCCTGACGTTTCGCCCACATGTGTGGCAGGCATCATCTGAAGTTATTCGGACGTAAGTCTCCGCGGCAAGCGAGGAAGGCTTCGTACATCCACTGTCATTCACATGGTCTCTATAGATGTACGAAGTATTTCTCACTTCCCGCGGAGACTTACGTCCGAATAACCTCAGATGATGCCTGCCACACATGTGGGAGAAGCGTCAAGGAAAAAAATCTCTTAAGAGACCATGGCCTAATAGCCCGGATACCGTTTGCAAGTCATTGACGACGGCCTCAGACAAAAATGAAGGATTTTAGATCGGGGGGGGGGGGGAAGAGAAGTCCCGTTTTATAATTGTTTTAAAAAAGAATGGAACAATATTACGTGTGAACATTTAGCAACAAATTATGTGGAAAAAGAAAAACGACAAGTTGTCCCGTTTTACCAGTACTCATTTACCATACGTCTCGTTCGACCAAACGGGATGTAAGGTCACAGTACTTTTACGTAGGTACAAATTTTTTTTTCCCATATAGATGTCATTCGGTTATTGTTATCATAAACCCCAAGTCTCGATGTGATCACATTAAGCGGCGTGCGATGTAGTCAAATCGATAACCATCATTAGTAAAAAGTATCCCATAGATTTAAAATAATTTTTTTAATATAAAAATGCAGTCATTATTTAGCAGGTTTTGCCAGATAAAAATAAATAAATATAATTAAAATGCAAAACTAATATTATTCGAAATTAGTATAAATTTTTTTCATATTCAAAAAAGCTACTCAACTCAAATATATATTCACGCATTGAAATTAAACGGAGGAAATAATTATTTGAGTAAACTATAATACTGAATTTCTGAAGCAAACAAAAAAAAAGACAAAACAAAAATGTTAACATTACACAACATTGTTAACGTGAAACGCGCATGTATAAATATTTACGAAATTTAAATAAAATACTCTCATCTCCTAGTATATAATCATAAAAAAATATGAATTCAAAAGCATGGAAGATAATATATTTTTAGTGTTCAAGTGTAATTCAAAGTTTACTTTATACTTTGATGCTTTTGTAAGTATCCAAAATCAAGTTTTTAGTAATGTAAACGCTCTCCGCGATTACAACGTACTTGAATATACGAGAGGAGTATCTTCTTTCACAGACGAGCGAGTCTTCATCAACTTTTACAAATATTTACTCCCATGTGAATAAAATGTGGATTATTTCGGGGAAAAATATATGCATATATATATATATGTTTATATATATATGTATATATATATATGTTTTGTATGTGTATGTATATATATATATATATATATACACATACAAAACACACACACACAATTAGGTACTTCATCACTTGCGGGACGCATTAAAAATTAATAGTCCAATTAAAATGATTTACTTATGATATTAATATTCCAACTTTATATGTGTGTATATTTTGAATATATCTGAAACACAGTAATATCGGCTATTAGATTACATTATATTCAATTATATACTGGTTTTACATTTCTATCACTATAAGCATGGAGTGGTGTGGCCGGAGGTGTCACCACTCCCCAAGAAGGACTTAACGTCTTAACACAGAATAATTCATTAATTGGTGGTGGCATCTTATCAGCGATAATTAGATTTCCCATCCGTTTACAGATTTGTTTCCTCAAAAGTGTGCATCATGTGTTCCGAGGGGGCGTCACCGAACTTTCTGGAGGGAGTCGTGCGTATCAGAATTCAGGCAGTAAAACTTACCTATCATAACAGTAAAACTCACTTGTTCGTGACCACCATTTACCTGCGATTGCCGTACTTTGGCAGTCCTCAATCTCGGTTACCCTTGCTATATATTTTTTTTCTGTGGCTCCCTTGCTCTGGCTAACATTTATCTGCGGTTCCCTTCCTCCGGTTAATATGTACCTGAGACTCCCTTGCTTTAGAAATAATTTTTCTGAAGCTCCTTTGTCCTGTCTATGATTTATCTGTTTAATTTTCTTGTGTGGATATCATTTTCCTCGACTATAATTTATCTACGGTTTATTTCCCTTGACTATCATTTTTTTACCAGTGGTTCACTGATCTTAGAAACCATTTTACTGAAGCTTCCCTGACTATCATTTATTTGCGACTCCATCGCATTTGCTGCGAACTTCCTTTCCCTGGTGATCATTCGCCAGCGATTTCCTTGACCTGACTATCATTTATTCGAGTATCCACCGCTGTGACTATAATTCATTCGAGAAATCCCTTGCTCTGGATTTGAGGATCCCCCGTCGCAATCGCAATATATTCACGACGCTCTCACGGCGATAACAGTTGTTCTAATAGCCGCAAAGCCCAACTCCTTCCCATCACTATGTAAACGCACGTTAATACAGTAGAACCTCTCT
The DNA here is from genome assembly GCF_987345545.1 of Pholcus phalangioides. Lineage (NCBI taxonomy): Eukaryota > Metazoa > Arthropoda > Arachnida > Araneae > Pholcidae > Pholcus > Pholcus phalangioides. Next base: position 16,906,739 of record NW_028301615.1, on the reverse strand, counting down.
TAAAACTGTCACCCCGCAGATGTGGTCACCCTCTCTTACGGCATATAATTACTTTTAACTTCTATTTTAAAAGCTTAAATAGGAACCCCTCCCTCACACTTCTTTCACGGAATAATTATATTTTTGTCCTGCTGGTGCCCGCTAAAGTGGTGTCTGGGATAAGGGAACTGCAGGTGAGTCAACGCCAAGATAAGGGAGTCACGAGTGCCAAAATGTTGGAGAACCACTGGTCCATGGTAACGTCCTATCAAAGAATGATCGTGGTAATGTATTAGCAGCGCACAACAAGCCTGTGGCTCCCAACTTCGAGGCGCGAATGCGAGCCGATCTCCCCGTTAAAAAGACTTCATACGCCACAGAAAGCAACAGGCCTACAACAATACAATTATTCAATCATGACACTTCACTCATAGTTAGAAAACTTGATGGCAGATGGAAGCACTACACACAACAAGCATTACACAGAAACAAACTTTACGTCAAATTCACTAAACACACATTCCAACATGTACCAATTCGTTAGAAGTTCCACAGAGGAATATGTGACAAGGTGCATGTCTGGTTCAGTGGTAGTAGCACACAACAAGCTCTCTTATCGGTTCATGATATTTTTCTTACAATTTTAAGCTTCGGATCATCCATTGATTTGGTGTTTTGTTTCATCGTAACGACCAAGTAAGACATGCAGGCTTGGCCCAAGGGACAAACGTGGCTCTCGGAGTTATCTGATGTGGCCCGTGACCAGAAACGCAATTTTGTAAAAATGAACTAAACAGAACATTTTCAGATCACTTGAGTGACCACGGAACAGTTACAGAGCACTCAAGCGGCCCACGGCACATTTCAGATCACGAAAGTGATCATCATTTAAGTCATCCACATCACATTATTTCTAGATCACTTAAATGACCTGCACCACATTTCCAGAACACTTAAGTGAACCTCGGTACAGTTACAGAGCATTTAAGCGGGCCGAAGCACATTTCCAAATAAGTGAAGTGACTCGTAGTTCAGTTCCAAGTCACCCAAGCGGCCCGCGAGTAATTTCCAGATCACGAAAGTTAACCGCATCACATTCCCGGACCACTGAAGTGACCCACGCCACAGCTCCAGACCACTCAAGCGGCTCGCGGCACATTCCCAGATAAGGACCTAAAGCTCTTTACATTTTTTTTAGTGCTTGGCCGCAACTAGATACTTTGTCACCCGGGGCAAACTGGCATTTTGGCACCCCTTGCCATGTAGAAGAAGCAGTTGAAGAGTGAATTCAAGACATACCTGCCCCCCCCCCCAGTTGTGGCCCTGCTTGGACTAACAAATACGCTACCAAAAATTGGATATTTGCACCTGAATATAATTGTCAAGTAATAATGTTGCAACAACAACAAGACTTCATATTTGGAAGTATAACTTAAGTCAACCGCGGCACATTTGCAGATCACTTAAGTGGCCCACGACAGTTTTCGAACCAATGAAGTGGCCCGCACTCTCTAAAAGGTTGAGCCCCTCGACGTAAAGACAATGCAAATCATTTATCAGCGATACCTAAGCGTTCATGGAAATTACAAAGAGAAGAAAAACAAAAATGGAGTCATTTGTGTGGATGGGCTTACGGTGAAGACTGAGCAAACGTCAGTGGAAGAAGAAGAGGTTGACGCAGCGGTGTCAATTGCGGTACAAGCTGGTAATCAATCCATCTTAGGAATCGTTTGCTCTATCTTTCCTCCTCGTCTCGCTGGGAAGCCACTCATTTAGCGACCGAAAAGAATAATGGGGTATTTCTACGTCGGTGCGAAACAAAACTTTACACCGGTTTTTGTACCGCATCAACTGTGCAGTCGGTTTTACGAGGGGGGAACGATTTCCCAACAAGAAACGAAAACGTCCTTTTCTCCTCTCACCTTCGTCCTCGTAAACACAATTGAGACAGAAAAGTCACAAAAACGGAATCACGGAGAGAGAGAGGAAGACAAACATGGGGGGGATTTAAAGTCTTTTCTGTTCCCGCGGGGAAGAACAATGGTTGTTGGATTGGATCCAAAGCCTCCTTCTCCCTCTCTCCCTCTTTTGTTCCCTCATCGTCCGCAAGATATATAATAGTCCGATTGGCAACGTTGACAAACGAGGTGGTAATGGAAGACGAAATGGTTTTAAGGTACGTTTTTAGCGCGTTTGCCTGTTGTATGTGTGTGTATATACTTCACTGTCCCACTCCCGTCACCACTAACCATCACAGTCATCATCATATAAATCTCTCTCGTTTGAGGGGACTACTGTACTTCTTGGATGTCTTCTAGCAAATGGGGCTAGGTTCGAAGCGAGAGATTCCTGCCACTAAATTGAGACAAGACTGATGAGCTGAACCCTGCAAGGGGTTAAAAAAAAAGTGGAAAAAAAAAACCAAAAAAAAAAAACCCCCACTTGATGTGTGTGTGTGGAATTGTCGTCGGAGTTGTCTTCGTCAACCGTATCGCACTAAGCCAGCATTCCAAAAATGCGGACTTTAATCGCTCAATCTCGGCATCGTGACTTTTTTCCCCCAACTTTCCCCTATTATCTCCCCATAAATTTAAGGATAATTCCTACTAAGATTATTGGGGAATGGGGATAACTCACACAACATAAAAGGGAGACTTTTATACGGTCACGCAAGCTACACAAATAAAAGACCATTTTGGAATCGGACGAGAATAATTCCAAAATGATTTGTAATGTTGATATGAAGAATCCTTTAAGAACGAAATGAGTAAAGATAACTATCTTATGAATGAAGGAGAAATCGAAATTTACGTTTTTTTTATACAAAAAATTAGTGAATATCATCGAATTATTAAGAAGTTGTTTAAAGGTTTATCAAATGCTTTTACGGCCGTCGTAGTCCTGTGAATGAGCGCCTAGGTTCCTAATTGGGAGATTTCACGGGAAGCTACTAGGAGCGAAAAAAATCGCGGAATAAGTCACGTGTATGCGTAAGACTACTATAGCGATCTAGCGCACACACGCGACAAGATAACCATTTCTCATAAGACAAAAACCACCAAACTGCTACTGTTACTAACAATCTGGAAAAACAGATGAGAGCATTTCGAAGACATGACACGCACATCGCTTTCATGTAATTTACGTTGGTAATTTTCACTTGGAAATATAGAAGGCAGATGGCGGCACCACCACCACTACCAGCCATCACCCAGTTTGAACACGAAACACGCATAACTCCCACAACATAAATACGTTTGGTTAAGTTGCATGTTAACGTAATATGCGATAAAAAAAAAAAAATCATTTGAGACCATAGCCTCCACTAAAAATTGTTTGTAATTATGTGTGTACTACCACCTTTCTCATTTTAGAGGTGGTGTCTTAGAATTCTACCTCTAAAATGAGAAAGGTGAATATTTTCAAACCGAAATACTATAGTTGCGTAATCATCAGTGGGTCGCGAGTTGGAATTTAGAGAACATCTAATACATACACGAACACTAAATACCTAGCGACATCCGTGTCAGATCTCGGGGTACTTTAGCAGAACCGCAGGGCATCCCGATTGGGGGAAATCATCGGCCTCATTACTGCTTTCAAAATGATTTTATATCCTAAATATCTCAGGACATTCCTGTTAATTTCATGAGGGGGGGGGGAATGGAATCACTAAAAAGAATTGGTGGAAGTTTAAAAAACATCAATGCACCAATATATGAGGGGTCCCCACATATGCATTTTTTAAAATTTTATTAATTAATTTCTAATTACATATTTCATTTATTTTATTATCTCGGCAAGTTCATTCTCCCTTTTTACCTATATACTGTATATACAGCAGAACTTGGTTAATTCGAATTTTGGATAACTCGAACTCCCTTTGAGTTTTATATCTAAATTTAATGTAAGAGAAAGAATTTTACTCCTAATTAGTAAAGTTTGCGCCATCTATCGGCTCAACAGCGAACAAAAATGCATAATTGAAGACAGACTTGGAGGCCCGTACCTACCCTCAAATATATTTATCTTAACTAAGTAATATATTTTTCTCGTTAATTCTAAGTGTTTTATTCAATAAAAACATTATGTGTATAGTGGTTGATGTGTATTAAAAGTTGACGTATGAAACGCAATATTCGATTTAACATACTCTCTAAAGAAGAAATTTTGGTGCTGGTGAATGGGGTATTCGTTTATCTGTTATCCGAATAAGCGGGGCCACTTTGTGCCAATAAAATAAAGGGGACGGTACAACACACCGTTCGTAATAAATATGAGACCACCAATAATGTCCAGTACATAGTCTATGTAAAAAACAATGAGTTAATTGTTTTTTATATCCTAGGTCACAAAGATCCTGAAATCTCTTCAAAGGGACCTCTAGTTAAGAACCCCCTTCTATGAATAATTATTAAAAAATTAATTGTCATAGTACATTATTTGAATACAGAGCGTATATGTTTGTTTCGGTGTATAATTTCGAGCAAATTTATTGAAAGTAGAGTGATTTCAGAAACAAAATTGCGAATTTAAACAATGGTCGAGACATTTTTAAAATTTTATTTCGATTTCTTTATTTGATATGAAATTGTAGAAAAAAAAATATTGCGAAAATTACGAAATTAGAAGAAGAAAAAAAAAAAAATTTCTACTTGAATTTCTTCAAACCGTCTCCAAAACAGACTATAACCACTACATTACCGCAGAGTTGATAGAATCACTGCTTATAAATTTAAAGTTTGTTTATTATCATTAATAAAACGGGGAGGCATGATCATATCTGGGAGACCCCACTGTTACATGATCATATCTGGGCTCAGATATGATCATGTATATATTACTGGTATCAGTACGAAAGGAGGGGAAAAAACTGCGCAGTTATATACCTGATGACTCCTACACACACTCAGTTATACCTACGCAGGTATAAGTGTGCAGTTATACCGAATGAAAAACCACTACCTTCAGGTCACCTGTGGAGGTCAAATGATGAACCCTACACACGCTCAGTTATACCTGTGTAGAGGCCTTTATAGTTCTCTTCAGCGAAGTATTTATGTGTGTATGCGCGGAAAGAGGTAGTCTCGCCGTCTAAATAACTCGCAGTCATAAACTTATTTACGGAAAGTTAATGAGCCGTTCTCACGGGCCTAAACGAACCTCATTTCTTTTCGTTGTGTGTTGTTCTAGAGCAGTTTTGCCTCATCATTCCCCCCCCCCCCTCTTTTGAATCTCGCACTCAGCTTCTTTTTTAATTTCGGAAACTCGAGTAAAGTGTCTTTATTTATCCTGACGCGTAGTCACTTTGCTTTTATATTTTACTTCTCCCTTGAAATGCACTCAAACGAGTTTTTTGAGATGATGATGATGTGCACTTGTATATGCTATCCGCAATTTCGTGGATAAGGTTTGTTCAAGTCCTTACGAAAAAAAGAAGGTTCCAGTTTTTACTGTGAAGTGTTTCAGATATTTCACATATTGACCAGTCAAGCTATCTTCATTCATAATGAGAGCATTCATAACTGAGCTAACACGTGAATAAACATGAAGTACGTCGCAGCCAATCGCTGTCGCACGTGATAGTATCTGAAGAGTGTAATTGTTTTTTTTTAGTGCTATTGAGACTCGTGCATTTTCACTGAAGTCTCAGCGAGAATCATAAGCATATACTGACGTTCTCTAAGATCTTTTGAGAATTTTTTTTCCTTGTATAAGATCTAATTCTTTCTTTTCATACTTTGTAGAAAGAGAGACTTATCTCGACTAAATCTACACAAACAGTTGTTCTCGGCACCTTTAAAGCAATTCACAACGAGCACGGAATGGGGCACCTACAGTTGGATGAACCAAGAGAATCCGAAGAACAAAAGGGGGAAGTCAACGAGATAGAGAAGCACTTTTCCCGAGGATCGGGGGAAGCGAAGGGAACAAAAGTACCCTAAAGGCCAAAGCGGCTGGACATTAAAGATCTTGAAACAATAATGGGCACGCCATTATCCTCGAGGCCACCGCAATTATCGGGGACAAGAAAACACTTCACTTATATACGAGTGTGTGTGTTTTTGTGTTATTTTTTCCTCCTCATCTTGTTTCTCTGGGGTTGTTTTAGTTTGTTCTTAGAGTGGTTGTGGCGTATGGTCAAAGTGTGATAAAAGCCTTTTTCCATTCTTTTCCATTTCCTTTCCCCCCCCCCTCCTCCTCCACAACGTGAAGAGGATTCAACCTGGATATTTTTCGGCGAGATTCACTCTTCTATAAGAAATGACATTACTTCTCTCTACAAAATTCGTAAAGCCATTCATTCATACCTGTACGGAAAGTAGAGGTGGCAAATTGTAACGAACTAACGGCATGACCGGACATGGACTTAGCATGAACCCCCGGGAAAAGATTGTAAGTGCCAGTCAACCCAATTCAAAATCTTATATCATGTGTTAGACATTATTTTGTTTAGCAATGTCTCGTAAACGTGAAACTCCTTATCCACATGCTCTACCCAGGATGCCCATGCGTTTTGTTGACCCTACATTCTGGGACCTCCTCAGTAATTTTTTTTTCGACTTATCTCAATTCCGACTTATGGGATACTCTGTATATTGCACTGCATTGCATACTATGAGCAAGGCTTAGTGGAAATCTTATGAAATGGACTAGGCTGGGTCATCAATAGTATGCCAAAAAAATTAATTTCTTTAGAATACGTAGTGACTATAGTTAGGGCGTGGTAGCCCAGATTGATAAGATAAAAGCCTATTTCCTTGAAAGTTAATATAAGGAGCCAGCTAAAAATCTTCTGGGGGGGGGGGGGGGGTTCCTGTCAAAATCAAAACTCTATTTAAGGATATGGGGGGCGTATTTACTATCATATGAATGCCTTATCTTAATGCCTAAAGAACCAAAGGATGAGTAATACTAGAAGGACCGGACTGTACGTTACACCTAAAAGGGCCACTGGCAGTCAACTGCTGCTTCTTTTTGGTGCAATATATTTAATTACACTAAATGTTTACAATAAAAAATAACAAGCATTATCTCACAGGGTTAATTTGTTAATTTTGAAGAAATTTGGGTTTAATTAAGCATACAGGGTGTCCATGAAATGACTTCCAACTATAAATATGAAAATTTAGAGGGCAACTGTGGACAAGATTTACCATGAAAAAAAAGATAAACATTCAGTTTATATCACATCGTTGCTCCATTTTGATGATCTACACATTTTTATATGTATATCACGGTCTTTTTTATTCACTTTATTTAGTTGCTTGCGCAAGCTATGGGTAAAGTATACAATTATGTCACTGTAAATTTGCACTATCGAGGAAAAACTAGGGCACTATTAAAATTTCATACTACAAATTAACTTATGAGTATACAATTAAAAACACACACACACACAAAAAACAAAACAAACAAACAAAATGAATGAACCCCTGTTTCCTAGAAACCTTTCATAGCAGATGGTGGCATGAAGAGATCAGAAAAAAGAAAGTTTCCTCAACTTTGATAACAGAGGTTATAGCTCAGTAAGATATAGGGTTTTGATTGTGGATACAATACTGTTCTTGTCAATAGACTCTTTAGATTGTAAAGTAACATGATGCAAAATATTTTATTTAGTTTTTCTTCTTGGTATGTTATTTGTGAATTGTATATGTTGTGTTGTGTGTGCCATCAGGGAATGATAGGGAATAAACCTAAAAGCAAAAGTATACACCATTGCCTACCACAAGGAGAAAACATACAATTTGCGTATAGCTGTCAAAATGACTGCTCTAGGCCATAGATATCTCCCAAACAAAACCTTTAATATCTTCAAATTTTTGTACACAGAGATAAGTACAGAAATCATGTAAAGTCATGAAAAATGGAGCGTGTACGTCAAATACTGTCAAGAGTATAGCGTTTTCAAAATAAAAAAACCGTCAAAATGACTGCTCCTCCACTGAGTGAAGTGTCGGGTTCAATACACGGTTCGTCCTTGTCAGGAACTTTTCTGACACGGAGGTATATATTATTGTATATAAATGTGTGTATATGTGTATTTCTGTTTCCTTTCAAGTGCTCATTCGAGTTCTTCATGCATTTCATGTCCACAACACACGTGCGTACTCATATTGTCGTATTCATGTTGCTCACCGAATAAGGTGCGAAGCGAGATGCCACGGGTGATCCCTAATTGTATATATTCCCCCACACAATACTTCTATTTTTTTATATTTTCATTAAATCCATCGGAGCGAGTGAACTCAACCCAATAAAACTGATGCTGGCTTCTAGTCCGCAAGTTATCAAACCCATTTGCTCACCAATAAGGTGTTAAGCGAGAGATGACTCGCTCCCATGGATTCTTTTATTTCACAATAAGATTCTCATTTCTTTTTCTTTTTGTATCCTGTGTATATAATATGGCAAGTGTAAGATAACAGATGAGATGCCATGGGGGGGGGGGGCCTCAATTGCTTTTAAAACATACCTCCATCCCCTAATATGTGTACATTCATCCGTCTTAACTAAACCCCGAAACTTTTCTCCAACTCCCAATCCCATCTCGTCTGTAATCACCACAAAATCTGTTAATCGCGACAGTATTGTCCGGTGAAAATGTGCTGTGAAAATTTTGTATGTTTTTTTTTGACACAAAATAGTGTTCCAGACTCTGCCACGAAGCTGGGCTGGAAGAGATATCGGCAACGGGATACGTCTAGTGGCAAAGTTCTGGCGTTCGTTCATTCATGACACGGAGGTACAACAGAAACGGCGACCACATGACTACAGAAAAAGATTGCTACCTCAGGGAATCCCACAACCAGGGGTTAAGCCCACCAACCTCTCGGTGAGTATAAAAAAACAAAACAAAATGTCAAATGCTGCCATTCGGAATCGGCAATAAATTATAGGTCCTGATCCAATCGTGTGCAGAAAATGACCGCAGCGAGACAAAAATGACCAATGACTATAGTTTGCAGTGATTGAAATTTTCTTTCATCTAGGTCATAGTTTCCCAAAGATTTTGTTCCATCACCCTCCAAAATAATCCAACCCATAGTATCCTATACTGCACCCAAAGCTTCTCCCGCCCCCCGTGGAAACTTCCATCGCTCCGGGGGGCGAAATTTCCCACTTTGGGAAACACTGATCCAGGTGATGACGCGTCCCAGGGTGACAACGCAAAGCTGCAGTGATCAGAAATGGTAGAAATCGGTGGACAAAATGCACTAGGTATTCAGAAACTCGGATTGCCAACGACCTCATTCCGATTCAAATCCAATCCAGAGCACTACTGAAAATGTGTTGATCCCCTTCAAACGTTTTTCGGTGAAACAAATTAGGCTTGAAATAATGGAGAGAAAGAAGGACATCTTAAAAGTGAATTCTCCATATTAAAGGAGTGCAGTGAAGTGACTTTTTTTTGAGCAGATGTGTCTCATATTTTCCCACTGTTAGTTTTTGAAATAGATTATGAACCGCAATTAAACGATATCAAATCAGTATCGGCTTATACTAGGGCTAGACAAATCGATTGCCCGACATTCCGGGGAGTGTAAAAAATTTGACCGTGCACGCATTTTTTTTCGATGACATGCCCTACGCGAGAATTTGCAAAAAAAAAAGAGAACATTTTCGTGTTCTTTTAATTTTTTCATCGATGATGATGCAAGTGGTTCCTACACACACAGTGTTCACCAGAAATGCTTTCTTTGGCAGGCATGACGTAAATGTATAGCCAATGTATTTTCATTGTCCTAACATTTATTTAGCAGCCCGATGCGATTATGGGCTCGCATATACTGCAACTGGGCTCATAATGGAATCATATACTGCAAATGGTCTCATAATGGAATCATGTACAGCAACTGGTCCCATAATGGAATAGCAACTGGGCTCATAATCGAATAATGTACTGCAACTGGGTTCATAATGGAATCATGTACTGCAACTGGGCTGTTGAAACTATTCAACTTTTTTTTTTTCTCATCGTTTTGCAAGCAAGTTATTCTTATCATTTATATTACTTCATTTCAGCTGCCTACAATGAGGAAAAAGGTTGAAGAGCCATCTGAACTAAACCGTACAAGGCCCAGGCTTTTAAGGCCAATAGGTAATTTTATCCATTGCCTTACACAATTCGACACTATAAGATTTTTAAATGGTAACCATATTCCTTTTGAATTTTCGTATTTCTTGCAGAACTTCAATTAAGAAAAAACTATATATATATATATATATATATCATTTTCGCTATTTTTTTTCAAGTGATAATATTTTTCGGGCATCTGTTATTTTAAGTTACATGCCCAGTCGGACATGTAAATGTTTGGAGATTTGTCCAGCTATGGTTTACAGTATAGCTTGACATAATTCAAAACAAAGAAAAATAACACGTAGACTTCGTGTGAATTTTCTGAAGTTCCTGTATACGAGGAAGGGGCGTAACTAGGATTTCTGTGTCATTTTGCCACTTAAGGCAAACACGATTTTGCTGCCCCCAACCACTTTAAAATTAGATAATTTTATAACGGTTTTCTTTGTTTCGCCTAAAATTTTCCGCCCGAGAAAGATGCCCCCCAAGTTCCTGCCCTGAAGCCACTACGGTTCAAGACCGAGTTTGAGAATACGTATACGTATTCAAGCAACGGACTACGAACGTCAGAAAATTGAATTAAATCGAACGCGACAGAACTACATCCCACCGATCCTGTCAACGTAATAAGGCAATTAAACTACGCAGTAGCCAGTCATAGTGGACAGGAGCACTACTGTATCCATCGAAGCTCGAAGGACCGACTCTCGAATGATTGAACGGCCGTTAATTGCTCGCGTGTTGCTGGACATGTCAACGCGTGCCACAGTTCGAAAGCCACACGATAACTTCTGCACCACGCCGGGAATATATATCACGAACTCTCGAAGCCAGTACGTTACTGGTATCACGCCACCAAATGCTCACTAAAATACGAGAGAGAGAGAGAGAGTAGTTGCCAGAACACGAGATTCAGGTAAGAAGATGAAAGTTGAAGATTTTCGTACACAGTTCGACCTTCAATTGAATAGTATAATTTCAATTAAGTATGCGAATACGCAAGTGGTTCCCCAAAGAGGTGTGCGTCGTGGCTTCCAGGAACGCCATAAAATTTTATCAAGGGTGACACCGTTTAGTAAATTGTGCTTACGATGTGGTTAGTGACGACAATAGGGTTGAACTCGGTTATAACGACTTCGGTTGTAATAACACCTTGGTTATAACGACTTCGGTTGTAATAACACCTTGGTTATAACGACTTCGGTTGTAATAACACTTTGGTTATAACGACTTCGGTTGTAATAACACCTTGGTTATAACGACTTCGGTTGTAATAACACCTTGGATATAACGATTTCGGTTGTAATGGCACCTCGGATTAATTCCCATAAAGAATGATGTTAACGAAACTTGCTTATAACGTCGATGAAAACAGAAAGACCCTTAACATAACGACATAACGTATTATTTATCATAATTAGAGTGATAATATGACAGGTATAAGGAACATTTTTTGTAATTTTGCCCTTCTCCAAAGAAACTTACTTCAATTCATAACCCTTACTAAAACCAAGGATGAAGCTGATTTTTGCATAATTTATAGATCATCTTACGGTAATTATGACTGTAAATATCAATATTAATCTCGCATATTTGCCGTGTTCAGTGCCGTGTTAACGCATGGGCCAATCAGAGCACAGCCCGGGGGGTGGGTGCTGCTCTGTACAGAAACACCCCTATGAAAATGAGATCGGGCTAAATTTTCGACAACTTTTATTTAAATTGGGTAGCCGGTATTGCTAGATAAAGAGGACTCTGGAAAAATCACTGCCCGAGGACCTGTGATGCTGTTAAGACGGCCCTATCTGCGTTCAACTATTTTTTTTCGTGAAATAAATTTTTATCCACTGCGGATTTACTACAGCAGTGAATTTCTCGACAAGATTTATTTGTAAGGAATAATTTGTGATTTGGCCGACAATCGGCAACATTTTTAGCGAGAATTCACGATGTCCCGTATTTGTGATCCCGATTTCCCGTATTTTTCTTGATCAAATATGTGGTCACCCTAATTCTAATAAAAGAATTATTTCCCTCCCACACTATTTTGTTTGCATCTGATTATATTTCTTTATACTTGAAAAGATCTTGAAAATGTCAACCTTGGTTGTAACGACAACGTTTTGAGGAATTTCCGATGTCGTTTAGTACGTCTCAGTTTGGCACCTATATCTTCCATTCGAACTTCGCAGTATAAACGAGTTTGACCGTATTTGTCAATGAGGGTAAAATTATAAACAGCTGCATCCATGGTCCTGTTAAAGGGAGACGCTGACCTTAGGGGGGGGGGTCTAGCCGGGGGGAGGGAGATCGACCAATATTTTAAATTTTCCAGTCTGTAAATACACCAAAAATTAAATATAAGGAGCTTGCCTAAAGTATGGTCCTGCCCCAAAAATCCTGTACAGGGACCCCGGTCGAGGATGTGAAAACTATTGCGTTAGCAAATGAGAAGCTTATTTTTTAAAGGAAACATTCCCATTTTTTTTCCCGAAATGCACTTTTTAACGACTTATGAATCTTTGGGATAATATTATGCAAACAGGAATATTTTTGGTAGAAATTACTACGTGAAGTTAGTCGTTTCTATCGAAAGAGAAAGAACATATCCGCCTTCTTCATACACTTCGGTATTTTCCATCTCTACATAACGGACACCCATAGGACCGAAAATCGTGTCCGCTAACGAGTAGTGTCCGTAAATGGATAGCAAGATACACCGATTCCAGTCGATGTAATTCAAAATAGTGTCCGTCACTGGAGGTGTCCGCTAATGAGAGTATCCGTTATGGGAGGTTCTAAAGTAGAATGATCGTGTTTCTCGTGTTAATGACGAGAGGGCAGTAAGAGTACCTTCCTGGGCTAGTTAAAACCTTCTGGGATCAACAGGTGACGTATAAATTTCCAATTTTTCAGACTTGACCAGCTCAAATTTCACACAAAAGTTTTCCACTAATTTTCTTTCAAAACGGAAAATTTCCAAAATTCGAATGCGGCCCTTTAATGTTGATCGAGAAACATAATATTTAAATATTCTTCTACCATGCTGCTACCTGTTGGGGTATTTTCTACTTTTGTAAAACAAACGTTTTTTTACTTCTACTGCAAATTTAGCAAAAGTGGAAATGTTTCCTTTTGCAAATAAGCTCCTCAAATATAAGTTGCGTAGATGAGAGGTTCTTTCTTTTTTTTCACGTTATTCCGCAAAATGTGGCATAATTACTGTCACAAAAATACAACACGTATACGAGCTCGAACTCACCTGCCTGTAATTTTTATACAGAGCATCACTTACAACACATGCCGCATGGAGTACGCTACTTACAAGATAAATAAGCCAAACATTTAAATGCAAACTGATCGACTGATAAGTGAAAAAAAAATAGAAGAGACAATGACAAAATACTCACCTCTAGTCTGTCTGTCCGGGGCACCTTCTGTGTCAGGATGGGGGCCGTCACGATGGATGTCAATTGCGGGGGTGGCGGCGGCGCCCCGATCGTTGTCGGATCGGTGCCGGCCGGCATCATGGCACCAGCGGGAATCATGGCCGGGCTCGGGCTCAAGTACGGGCTGAACGACGACTGTCCTGCTAACGCTGCTGGGATGTAAGGGTTGCTGGACGCCTGGGAAAAGCAGACCTTCGTCCACACATAGACAGAAAGAAAGAAAAAAAAAATGTCATCAAATAAATATCTCATAGAAAAAAAACTACATATTTTCCAAAAATTTACAAATACATGTACTGTCTGCTATTTTATAGTTTATGGCTCTTTGCCATCAGGCTAAGGCAGTCAACTCCAATAGGTACGTAAATAGTGAGACACTTACGGGACGACACTTTTTGTAACTTAAACCGAGGCAGTCCGTTATTCATAGGACCATGGAGATTCGGACATCCATCCCTCAAATAGAGGTGTCCTTTATTCATAGGTAAATGAGTACTTATTCAAAGGAACTCGGATCCGGACATCCGCCCCTCAAATGAAGGGGTGTCCTATATTCATTCACAGGTAAATGAGTTCTTATTCAAAGTGACCCGAATCAGGCGAAACGTTTCTTCAACAGAGTTGTCCTTTTATTCAAAGGAAAATTCGGTTCTTATTCGGAGGAACATGGATCGGGACATCAGTTCCTCAAATGAAGATGTTCTTCATTCAGAGGAAAATTTAGTTCTTATTCAAAGGGACAGCGGATCAAGACATCCATTTCTTAAATATAGGTGTCCTTTATTCAGAGGCAAACGAGTTCTTGTTTAAAGATACACGGATCCCACCAGCTTCCCTTTCAAATAAAGGTGTCAGTTATCAGAGGCAAATGAGTTTTCATTGAAAGGGACACTGAGGTGTTCTTTTTCAAAGGGACATTTCATTGATCAACACCGCGTTTGAGGGATATATTGAGTTGTTCTTTTTCAAAGGGACACGGATCAGGATATCCGCCCCTTTAAAAAAAAGGGGTGTCCTTTTAACGGAGGTTGGACGAGAATCTGCGAAATCTTATAAAATATAATATTTCATAGTCAGAGATTCTCGTCATTTATTCATTTGATCAACTAAAATAGATAAATCCAAATATTCCTTCCACCCCAGTTTATGCATTATATTTTCGCTCTTAAAATGTCTGATTACGAGCTTTATAAATTCAGATAATTTTAATATTGATTTTAATCCTCACTTTCGCAGAGAAATTTCCCAATTGCCAGTATCGCCAGTAAAACTGACAGCACGGGGGGGGGGAACTAGAACCTGGAGATTACTATCAAACTTTTCGATAAATTACGAGCCAGATCGTACACGGGAACAAGATATTAAAACCAAGAATTACGATCACATAATAAAAAGAGTAAAAACGTGAATGAGGTACCAAAAAGCTTGGCATTAAAACTGAATAAATAAAAAAGGGATGGTGGGGGGGGGGGAGAAAGGAGATATAACCTAAAAATTTACGACTCAACTCGTAATAATGATAAAAAAATCGTATTTTTTTCCAAATAGTTTGCTTTCACGAATTCTCTCTGAAAAGTTCGACGTTATTATCATTTCTGAAGAGAACGAGGAAGCAACATTTAATTTCCGGATTTATCCCCATTATCCATGGAAAAGTCACAAATACGTATGAATAAAAAGAAAAATCAGTTTCATTTTATGTATTTTTGTACGGTACAATAAACAGAAAAGGATCGCAGGGGGGGGGGGAGCAAGAGAAGGTATCCTGCTCACAGAATAATACAATGAATGACGATCCGTAGGAGAGAAAAAAAAGAGGCCTAGGAGAAGTGTATTGATCGGGTATATAAGGGACAACCTTTCGGTAACAAGTCTTCGTCCTGTTTGCCTTCAGTATCTGTAGAAAGGATAAGGGGGAAAAAAATATAGGAAAAGGCAGCTCTAATTTAGTCCAGGGCGTTCCTATCTTCTCATGATTCCCTCCCAATGGCCCTTATCCATCCACCACGTCCGACCATTAGGTTTTCTACATCTTGTCCACACCAAACCTTCGATCCACACAGGAGAGAAGACATTCTCAAGAAGAGTTTTTTTTTTCTCCCTTTCTTCGGCTTACGATCCTTACCACTACCAACTTGACCTCTAACTTATTCCCCTTTTCTCCTACTTTCACGACAGCTTTGCCTTAGATGAAGAAGAAGAAGAACCGTTAAAAGCGTGAAATAACGAACCTCCAGAAAGAAGAAAAACATAATAATAATAAAAGAAAAACCTTTCCTCCATACGTACGACATTTCGGCCACCATTAGCGAAGTACCATAAATCTTACGCTCTGGCTTCACAGTTCTCGAGCTCCCAATTTTGTCACCATGAGAGAGAGAGAGAGAGAGAGAGATAGAGAGAGAGAGAGATATACCACCACCAACACCACTATAATCTCCCCTCAGCCGAAAAAAAAAAGAGAAGAAACGAATCTTTACAAAGATGGCTGTATCTTTTCTTGATGGCACTTCTATTTGGGAACTAAAAAGTACTTTAGCAAACGCTACAGATGAGATGATGTTTGTGGGGGGGGGGGGGGGAGAATATGAAGAGGAAAAAAAAGTAATCCCTTAAGAGAACATAAATCAAATCTTAATTCTTCGTAAATGACTGAAACGAAGCAATAACACGCTTAGTGACGATAGTAGTGTCTCAGGCATCATTTGTAAAAAACTCCGAACACACACAGACACTATACGAGCAAGGTAATCACCGGACGGACGGTGGCAACACTTTCCATGATTCATTGACCAATTCATTGACTTTGACGGACATTAGTGCTTCAAGCCTATTGACTTTGTGAAGTATTTGTTGTCCAACTTCTATTCTTTTTTCTTCGTTCCAAATACACGGAGCCATGCGTTCCATTCCCATACAGGTTTATACTCTATGACGCTTATCACCAAAAAGATACATCAACCCATAGTAATATGTTTCTTGCAATGACCACCGGATCCTTATCAGGGTACAGACAAAAACTAAATTTGAGAGTTAGATATTTTTTCCTCATCCCTTTATATCAAGGAAAAAACAGTGTTCCGTGTGCAGTCTCTGCCAGGAAAAGAACCTAGAAACTAGAAAAGAAACTAGAACCAATCTACTAGAAGGTCCTCCACAAAGAGATGATAGATCCTGTATACCCAGGGATATCAGACTGGAATATTAGTATGGCAATGTACTTGGGATATTATCTGGGTTAGTGTTCGGTTTGTTCTGTTTTGCAAAATACTCCAGTTTTCATAAAAATCTTGCCCCAAAATTTTTCCTCTTAGAAGCACATTCAACATTTTGTACTACTACTAACTACTTAATTGTACATATACCTCGTATAAACATTTTTTTCCTCTGGGGGAATTTCTAACAAATTGGTTACATATAGGAACGTGTTATGTGTGTGTGTGTGTGTATGCCCGGTCGCTAATGTATTTATTTTGTCAGAATTATGCATGTTTCGTGTTTTAATTGTGCTGCCATCGGCCTCCAATATTTGACGTGAAAGTGACAGATGACTGAATTTCCGTGTAATGCAAGTATCGTGTTGAAGGTCTGGCTGCTCTCTGCGGAGAGACATTTCCAAATGGGAGACCGACTCGCGTTCGCAACTCATAGATGCAAAGCTTCGAAGGTGTTACAAGCCTTTAAAATTAATGTTTTTACACAATGGATTTCCTAATGATATCCAGAGGAGGATAATCCCATTCATGCACAAGTGGAAGCAGACGGAAGCAACACCCTCTTTTTCTTGAAAAAAAAAATTAATTCGCTGTTAAAGTCTGTCATCGTAATCAAGACGGAATATAATAATTGCCATCAGACGGGGACGAATTTCTTTACATGAAAATAACATTCACCAACTAGACTACATAATCCAACTCTCTCATAAACATTCGCAGATACATATTTCTGAAACTGAGAGAAAAATCATCCCTGGATATAGAACAGAAACACGAAGAACCGGATTTAAAAAAAAAAAGCATGCATGTATAGTATATATTTCTCCGAGATCCCAGTGAATAATGTGTAGCCCTGACATGTTCGTTCAGAGAGATCCCTATTCTTTTCTCTGTTCTCCTAACTCCTATTCAACATACATAACAGGAAAAAAAAAAAGGGACGGGATCGAGAGAAAGGGTCACATACTCCCAAAATGCAATCCAATCCTAAAGGAATACGCAAAGCAAAGTACAGTTACTACACAACCAACAGGGAGGCAAGAGAGAAAAAAAAAATCGTTCCGAATTCAAAACCTCGCTTTTACTAGAAAGGAACCCGATAAAACGAGAATCTAAGAAATCTGAGAATTTCTGTCTCCCGGGGAAAGTTTCTCCGGGTAACTCGTGGGTGACGGTGGGAGTGCTCAGAAAGTTGGGCTCAGAATCACTGCACCTTCCATCAAGTTGCTGCTGATCTAGATTGCCTAAAACGTATTTCTGCCCGCTGTATCTTCTCCGCTAAACTACTCGATAAAATCAAAGAGAAAAAGAATCCTAAAAAAAAAAAAAAAATTCTAGTTTTTTTTAGCTTTTTGCCCATGTATATCGCGGCAAAAAAAAATTCATCTTTTACCCCCCTTTTTATCGATTCCGTTTCAAGACGGAGACGCTCGAGGAGAAATGGATGAATACATAGGAGGAGGGAGAAGAAAGAAAAAAAAACTTCCAGAGATGTATCCGCATATGGGATGGTTTCGTAACTACGTGTTCTCAGAACTGTAATGCAAAAAACATATATGCGTTATATGGGATGAAAGTGTCCCCTTTTCCGTCTCGAACTAGAAAATTGCATCATAAGAGATGGAAAAATATTGATGGATAGCCGATTTTATGCATTTAAATTGAAGAAAGGCAATACCATGCATAATTTTTTCCGAATAATTTCTCTGTAATGTGGATAATGCAGATCGATTTAAATGATATGCTTTCCCATTGAGTAGAGCCCTATATAAGTCAAGAGAACGAGGGCCTCTAAAAAAATAAACCAAGATGAAATGGCTTATTTAGGCAATACAGTCGAACTTGGTTAATTCCAAGTCCAAAGTCACTGGAAGAAATTTCAAATTATCCAATTAATCTATCCTGGAACCGTGAAACGACTGTGAATTGTACAACTTGATCATCAAAAATTTACGTAGGCGATAATGGTTATCAATTATTAAAGTTTTTCATCATTGGTTACAAAACTGCTTCAAAAATGTTAATAGTGTAATTAATTGATCCTATCTTCTACATTATTCCACTGCTCTGAGATCAGCATCACTGCAGGATTTCTTGACGATGTTCAAAGCCTGATTTGCGGAAACAGTTCATGATTATCAGTTACGAAACTGTTTCCCAAATTTTGCTCCTCGTTCTTATGCTATCAAAGAAACATACTTTCACTATGACTTTTATTTCAGATATTTTCCATAGTATAGGTAATGAACTAATTCGTTAGACGTTCCATAGGGAACATGAAAGAAGTGGATGTGCAGTTTAGAAGTTCTCTTAATGACGATAAAAATATTCCGATTTTGAATGGTGTGTGCCCTTTATCCATAAGTTGAACTTGAACAACGTAATCTGTATTAAGTGGCTTACATTCTCGATACACTCCAGCCGAACAATGTTAAAATGGGCATTGGATTTTCAAAAAAAGTGTAGAGAGAAAAAGAATTTTCAAAATTTTATTTGCTTTTGAAAATTTGTTGTTTAATAACTTACGAGAAAAAAAAGCAAAGTCTCTGACTGCTTGTACAATTTTTCCAAATGAAATTTGCTCATACAAAAGTCGTGAATTATTTTTTTCTCCGACTTCGAATTATTCAAAACATTCGAAAAAAATTCGAATTAAACAAAACGTTTTATCATTAAATTAGATAGTAGTTTCTCGCTGTAAATTCCAGTCTTTAGAGCCTTTTGCAGTTACTTTTATCTGTAACACATAGTAGCCTTCCTGATCGGTATTTGATTTAGAGATTCCACCTGAAGATAATACTCGGCAGATAGGCATTTTATAAATTATACAGCATATTTACGTTGTAAGATAATTACAATTTCCAAAACAGTCTTTCTTCCAATTTCAACTTCCGTAGTAGGCTTACTTCTTCAGAACTGTTATCTGTAGCTCGCGCATTCTCTGTAGCAATGAATTTTTTAAAAAGACATTTTTAGTTCTTAGCCTTCAAATGGCATTGAAATTGACAGAAATCGATTATATTAACATATAAAGGTATTTTCTTGAAATTGTAATTCTTTTTAAAAGAAATTGTTTGCATTAAAAAAAATTCTGATCGTCCGGGGGCGGGGGATCCGAGGGGATCGACCCTATCCTCGCATGTCTCTGATCTCACCAATACGTGTTAGAAGGTAGGGGCAGAGATGACGAAATTTTACTGACAAGGGAGGGAGGGGGGGGGGAGTAAAAAAATGGCTAAACATTTGTTGACTTAATACTTGAACAGCCCCTCATGAGTTTATATTAACTCATGAGTTAGAATGTACGATCTATCCATTGAGAACCCACTGGAAACAGGTCGGAAAATAAGTAAAAACATTGCCGCGCATAAATTTCATTCATTTAGTTTTTAAGAGTAACTAAATTCAATGCTTTTGCGTTAACAAGTTCTTGCATTGTAGGGAGAGAAATACCAGTTATATATATTATAACACCAGCTCAGACAAGCAGCAGCCGATCAGAGGAATTTACCTGATGAAAGATAAATCCCCTCGATAATATTTTCTAGGGTATATCGCAATAACAAACTCTCTCTCTCTCTTCTCTCAGCCGATAATTCTCGCGAGTTTTGTGTTTAGAAACCAAACAACAAACAACTTCGCGACACGTTACATATCAAGATGGATGCTCGCTACAACGAACTGTCGATTATAAGGGATGGACGACATTGTAATCGGCTTTCCCTTTAATTAATCCCGTAACTCGAGTGTTTTCATTTAATCAGATATCGTTCCTTCCTTGTATATTATATACGATGTGAATAACAATAATAATAAACTTTGGCTTTGAAACAAATTTCGCTGACGTAGAGAAATTAATTTGCAATACGACAGTGGGTAAGTGAAAGGAGAAGCGATATACGTATGTTTATAAGCAAAGCATTTTCAACAATGATGTGGAAGTGAAAACAAATACTACTATTTTAGATTGGGAGCTCGTTTAAAATGATGCATGAGAAAATATTTTCCTCACGTGCGTTAGTTCACTTAGAATAAGTCAGAATTCATAGGAGTGCATATATTTAGATCAATGTTATTAAATATTTTTTTTACGATCGGGTACCAGTGAAAATAGTTGATTAATTTCACGGATAGGGCGGAGGGGTGGGAGAAATAATTTCCGAACAGCAAAATTATTAAACAGTATAAGAAATAAATATGAGAAATAATTTACGGACCAGTTGAAAAATGGGAGAAATAATTTGCAAACCGATAAAAATAAATAATGAGAGGGAAATGATTTGGGGACCGGCAAAAAATTAAAAAAAAGGAAAAAAATAATAATAAATTATGAGAAAATAATAATAATTATGGTAAAAATAATAATAATTATGGTAAAAATAATAATAATTATGGTAAAATACGGTAAAAAAAAGAACGGGAGAAATAATTTGCGCACCGACAAAAAATAAACAGCAGAAAAAAACAAATAGGGAAAAATACAAATGCGGAAAATAATTTGCGGATCGGCAAAAAAATAAATAAGTGAGAGAAATGATTCTGTTTCGCGGACCGGTACGTGAACCAGCGGTTGAAGAACCCTGATTTAGATGATATATAAAGACTGTATTAAAATACGACAAAAAATATCGAATATCGACATATTGTGTCTGAACAATCTCACAAGGGATTCGACGATTCTGATAACCGCCCCATTGAATACAAATATATCCATTGAAACGAAGATATCCCGTTTTAACAAGCTTAAAACTTTGCTTAAAATTGAATCATCGATGCAGAAAAATTAACATTTGACAATGTTCAAACATTGGAGTGTGTTGCATGCACAGGGGAAACTGAACCTTATCGAGCTCTTCACGCTCTATTTAATAGAAATGAAAAAAAAAAAAAATCACCGAAATGAATAAAAAGTTCCTATTTAAATCTACCGAACGTCTAAACTACAAGGCTTTACAAAAGCGTTCTTATTCCCTAATGGACAAGCCATTCATGACGTGCTTCATCTTGTGCTCTTACAGGCATGTCATTTCATTTCCAAAATTTTAATTAAAAAAAAAATTTGAAGAGAAGATTGGCTTTGCGAGGTGACATACACTGTATATTCTACATCTAATACAGATAGACAATAGGAAAGAATTCTGCTTCTAATATTTGAAACATAATTTCGTATGCTCAGCGCTCACTGGAATGTGACCACGTTAATGAAATACAGTAAGACCTCACTGTAATGGACTAATAGGGGCTATATATAGGTTGTCCGTTTAAATGAAAGTTCCTCTTTAGAGAAAATTTTTTTTCGTGTCGTTGGTGAATGAAAAGTAAATGACTATAAACGAATAGTCATACAACAGGTCAACAAAACGAATGAATAATGAAGGACGAAACAGCCAAGAGAGAAAGAGAGAGAAATCATCAGATCCATAGTCATTACCACTCTCACAGTTACATTTTACAAAATATTTCTCCTTTCTTCTCCAAATATAATAACCCCGATCTCATGTCCGCCTTCTATTTACGTTATTTATTTCTTCCATTTCCATTAGCGCAAAATATTTTGCGCGGAATAGTTGCTCGTGAGCATCATGATCGCAGTAAAGAAAGAAGGCTGATCATTCTTCTTCTTTATTTGCACGCCGGAGAAGAACTTCATCATCATTTAAGTGATGCAGATTAACCACCGTGGAAAATAAACGTCTACAGGAAATTGCGATAGAGGTTTCCAAAGATAGTTCGTCCGCAAAAGAGGAGAAAAGAGAGTGAAATTCTATGTCTGCTCGTCGCAGCAAAAGGAAACTACCATCAACAAGATGCGAAGAAAGAGGTAGTACTCGTAAGTGTATTAAATGGCAATAGGATGCGAAGGGAACGGGGAAATGGTTGGAAAGAGCCTCTGCATCCGTCACTCGTGGTAACCGCCTTATTCCCGGATGATAGGGACGACCTAATTTGCCACATCACTTGCAGAGAAACAAAAACATATCAACAAAATACTGTGTGACTCTTCCTTCTACCCCCGAAAAACCCCTTGTTAGGAGAACGTGTCGTCTTTACCGAAAATGATACAAACACACATTTTTTTAAGAAATTCTGGACATTATTATTGATATAATAAGCTAAAATAAGCATTAAACCTCTCATAATACTTCAGTAAATTTCAATATTCAATTTCCATGTTTAACGTTGGATCCTTCACTGAGAAATTGTATTGAGGTGAGTCAGAAGTTTTGTAATACCTGCGTATGAGCATGATTCGTGGAGTCTATATCATGCGATCATGCGTTCTCAGCCACCTCGTTGGGCATTTTGCCTGTTGTGACGTTGTATTTGTATTAAAGGGAAGTTATCCGAGAAGGAAGACAGTATATTGTGGTAGATTAAAGGTATCAAATACAAACGCCACAACGGATAAATCGCGCAACGAGGTGGCTGAAAAAAAAAATTCACATAAAAATTATGGATGTCAAATGTAATTAAAATACATCAACCCAATATAAGAGCATATATCACGAAAATGATTATGTAATAATATATAATACACTGCCCATGAAAAAGATTATGGCTGTCTTATGTAAGTATGGATAGCTTCTCGATTTACTCCACCATGTCTATCATAATTCTTTTTAAAAGTACCAATTGCGTAAGAATTCACGACCCCTAGAGGTAAGCTATTCCAAAATTTTAAAAACTTCAATCATGTCCTCCCCCGACATCTCCGTTTCCTCTAATAGCGAAATTTCTGTATATGTTCCTCTCTGTAGAAATGGTCGCCAATCCCTTACGGTATACTCTAGTCCAGAACGAACTAAGCCTCGGGAAAGCGAAAGAATAACTTTAGAAAAAAGTCTCGAGGAGAACTTTTTAAGATTGAAAATTTTAAGATTTGGAAGCATTCAGTTCGATTTTTTGACCACTGCTGAAGAATGTTCAGAAAACCTAAGCCACTCGTCTGTGAGAATTTCCAAATCGGTGACCCAAGTTGCATCCGGTATAGTAATACCATTCAACTCGTGATGACTGAGCTTGTGTGCTTTGATCAAAGTGTGCAAGCATGCGAATCACCAAAAGAGTGACCTAGAGAGGGCACTAGTATAGGAGTGACCAAAAAGTGACCTGGAGAATATGCGAGAATCAAAGTTATCAAAAAAGTGATCTAGAGAATGGGCGAGAATCGAAGTGACCCAGAAAGTGCGAGAGATCATGGGAGTGGTCAAAAAGAGTGACCTGGAGAGTGTGTGTGAGCATGGGGAGTGACCTAGATAGCAAAGATCCAGGTTAACGTGCTACCAAAAGAGAAAGTAACCAAGAGAGTATGCAAGCATGTGGGCTACCAAAAGAGTGACTTAGAGACAGAGGCATATTGACAGAGTGGGGGGGGGGTTAAGCGAGCCTTCCCCCGGGCAAGAAATTTGAGGAACGAGTGATAGAAAAAATTAGACTAGAATGGAAGAAGGGCGGTAAAGTTTGTGCAGTCCACAGGCGGAAAAAACCATAAATCCGCTTCTGTCTACATGTAGTTGTATTCGAACTTCATCGATCTAATTGTCGTGCCGAATCGATGATCCAAATCAGCAAAGAAACTCATTCTCAGGGATCGAAAAGAATCTTTTTTCATTACCTTGTTCCGTCCAGAAGCAATAATAAAGAAAAGAAAAGAAAAAAAACCTGTCGCTCCGTCGAAGGTGCTGCCGCCACCGCCATTCACGGCACGAAATTCGATTATAATTAGAGCCTCAAAAATTCAGCTCAAACTTTTCCACATACCTTAGGGGGAAAATGAAGGGAACTCTTTCTTTTTGAAGGAGGGACATTCTTCCTGTCACACAATCTTCCGTACCACGCCGCATTCCAAGCCACGTGAATATACTCCTTTCATTTTTTTCCCCCATCTCCTTATTCTCTGCATATCCTTCTTATTTGATCTCATCCATTTTTTCCCTCTATATTATTATTATTATTATTATCACCATCTTTTCTTTTCGGCGGCAAAGCAATAAACCATCCGCTGATCGTTAAAAAGACGGAAAACCTTTTCCCAACCCCTTCACATTGGTAGAGTATAAAATTTTTTTTTTTTTTTTTCCTAACCGAGCTGCTCATGGTGAGGAAATTTGATAGTGATGGAGTCCTCCCACCATTATACTTTCCTTTATCATGAAAATTTGACAGCGAAACCGAGTTTATTATTCATCACCTTCTTCTCGCAATTTCATACTTCCTCTCTTTCATACGTGCTCATATATATATTATAGTATTCACACGGAGTTTTTAGTGAAGGTGAGCGAGAATCTCTTTTCTCCTAGGTTAAAAGAAGAAAAAAAATCTTATTTTAGTGCCGTTGTGAAAAAGATCGGCGAATTTTGCGAGCTTTCTTTCGAAGAACTTTAACGAGTTGAAAATGCGTATTTGCTTTATACGAACATCAAAAGGCATGTGATACTGCCCTTTATTCTGATTCCAATATTTTTGTTTAGTTGAGAAAAGCGAGGAATCATAATTCACCCATAACCGGGCAAATAAGACATTTTATAACTTCAGCGGAACGTTCCGGACTTAATTCATTTTGTTCTCTCGGGATTGTGGTATTTTGGAATTTCGGCTGCCGGGATTTTGGTTCGTCGGAATTTTGATTGTTAGGATTAAGTCTCGGACCGCTTTTACTCAGCCTAAATGGGACTGACTATTATGTGGTGAAAAATCTCATAAGAAAATTAATGAAGTAAAAGTCAATATAATAATAAGTAGATTTTCAAAAGTTAAATTAATTCAATATTTTTTCAAAATGAAATTTACCTTGAAATGTCGGGATTTCAGTTATTGGGATTTTATTGTCGGAATTTTAGTTAGTAGGAATTTCAGATATCGGGGTTTTGGTTTTTGTAGGGATTTCGATATTTTAGGATTATATTATTCACACGGAGTTTTTAGTGAAGCTGAGAGAAAATATTTTTTCTCTTCAGGGTAAAAGAAAAAAAAATCTTATTTTAGTGCTATTGTAAGAAAGATCGGTGAATCTTGCGAGGTGTTTTTTTTGAAGAATTTTAATGTGTTGAAAATGCGTATTTGCTTTATACGAACATCATGACATGAAACACTTCTTTTTTTTCTGATTCCTGAGTTTTTGTTTTGTTGGAAAAGCGAATAATAATATTCAATCGTAACCGGGAAAAATAATATATTTTTTAACCTAAGGTTTCGGACCTAATCCCAATAGCCGTAATTCTGACATTTCAACATAAATTTCTTAAAAAAAAAGGAGTTGGCCGTGTCACATACACAAGTTTTGAGGTGAATACGTTCTTTGTGCCATGAATCGTGTGGAAGGTTTTGACATAATGAAATTAGTATCATCGGATTTGTCTTTTAAATAGCTAACAGACGATACCAATGTTGTGTATTTACGTTGTGAACTTCTCAAGATATGGCGTAAAACGATTTCGTTACGAATGCGGGCGACAAGTCTGATGCCCAGACCAAAAGAGGTATTAAAATCGGAGGGGGCATCATTAGATGTGTCTTAAAAATGCCCATCAGACGACATCATTGGTTTCTACACACAATGTCCCACAATCGACTGATGGTTTTCAAAATGGGATAGCAAGAAAACAGCGACAGATATTAAAGTCGTTCTTGCGGAATATAAATTTGCGAAGAATTGCACATATATATGTCGTTCATGTTGCAAGGGGATGTATATATTTATTAAAATTAAAAAAAAAAAAAAACTTTTAGTACGGACACTAACTGTATTTTTAGTACCTAAAAATACAGTTAGAAAGGTGTTGCCCTGTCTCTCCCGATGCCAACAATAAAAATTTTCGCGTTTTCAAGTGCAATATTCGCAGAGACATTTGAATTCAAAAGTCGGAGAAAAGTTGCGAAAGAACAGCAAAAACTAACGGACAACGCTTCTTTCCCAACTTCTCACCGATTTTTGAATTCAGATTTCTCTGCGAATATTGGACTTAAAAAGGTAATTTTTTGTTGGCACACATCAAGAGAAACAGGGCAACAACTTTCTAATTGGGTTACTAGGCACAGGGTGCCGGTATAAAAAGTTATTTTTTTTTATTTTAATAAGTATACAACCCCTTGAAGTATGAATGACGCATCTGACTTCGCACATTTATATTTCGCAAGAATGACTTCAATATCTGCCACCGTTTTCTGGCTATCCCATTTTGAAAACCGTCAATCGATTGTGGGACGCTATGTAATTGTGTTGTGAGCTTCTCGAGATATAGCGTAAAACCAGTTCATTACGAACGCGGGCCGCGAGCCTGATGCCCAGACCGGAAAAGGTATTGAAATAAGAGAAGTATCATTGGATTTGCCTTTTGAAAATTTTAAAAAGTCATTCTTTTCAAGTTTTCAATTCCCAAAGTATCCAAGTTTTACAGATTATGTCCGCTAAAATTCATTAATAAATTTAAAACTATGTTAAAAAAGGCATTTATGGCACGAAATTTCAAAAAAGGCATTTTTACCGAAAAATTTTGAAATAGGCAAAAATAAAAGGCATTTATGGCATTATGTCTGAACTTCCGGGCTCTATAAGTATTTTTGTGATTTTCACCGACAAAACGTGGTTTACGATACCATGTTCTATGAAAATTTTTGTTCCTCTTGATGCCTAATATCACCCCTCCTAGTTTGACAACACTTCAAGGCAACAATTCATTTTGAAATGTTGAGATTGCGTTATTGTGGTTCGTCTGAATTTCGGTTACCGAGATTCTGACTTTTGGAATTATGTCGCAGACTCTTCTTCTTTCATTCAGGCTAAAAGGAACCGACTGTCAGCTGGTTAGAGAAATTCCAATTAAACAAGGGAGACTGAAGCCACTACGAAATTGTGTATTAAAAAAAACATTATTTTTTGAAATTTTTTCTACACTGCTGCATTCTGTGGTTTGCAAGTGCGAAAAACTGACTTCCAGAAAAGTTGAGAAGTACAGCATAGATCTGAAATGGGGTCATTCAAGTATTACGTCAACATCGAGGGGGGCAGGGTTTCGGATTTGCTGACTTTTGATGACAGGGGGTGGGGGGTTTGAAAATTGCTTACGTCATCAATCCCCCTTTTTGAAGATATGAGACATTCTAAGCTGCTGACGGAATTTTGCTGACAGGGGGGAGGGGTCAGTGGTTTGCTGAGTTTTTTTTTTAAATCAATTTTTTTTTTCACCGATAAATAAATTTTAATATTGAGAAAAACACAAATTATATTTTCCGTCCCGCTATCGAGTTTTTCTTAGGTGATAGTTTCACCGACAGATGGCAGTTGAACACCGGACGATCATCGTGAATTGTACAGCCCAGTTATTGAAACGATTTTTATTTGAATTTTATTTGAAAGAAGTATCCAGAGTGATTTCTTACTTGAAAAATAAATTAAATTCGAAGGCATAATATAGTGATAAGCATTAAGATGGAGATTGACGGCTTTTTCTCAGCGAAATATATCAAAAGCAAACAAATATTTTCTTTATTTTATGCCGAGGTGAACTCGGGGAAAAAAAAAAAAACATCTGATTTTCTACGACCCCACCTTCCTTATTTCACGCACTGTGGCGTGAAATAAGGAAGGCTGGATCGTGTCTCCAGTGGTGTAGGTGGTAATAGTATGCTCGCCCGGAATGCAACAGAGGCTTGGCTCGAGTCCCGGTGGAGACCAGATGACTTTCCTTTCCGAATTCATCTTGGCATAAAATCCAGAAGATATCTGTTCTTTTCCTTTGATATGCACTGAATGCCATACTCTACAACGCGGGATATAAGCTAAACATTTTTTCAATGATTGAAATTATTTTTCTTGAAGATAAATTTGCATACACATCTCGCATTGAGAATTTTTCAATCTTAAGTCCTTATGGATTGAAAATTGGATCAGTTGGACCGAATAAAAGACATAATATATACAGGGCGTATAGCAAACAGGAGGTATGGCATTTTACTGGCGAATCGTTGATCCTTCATGTATGCTTCCAATTAGAAAAAGTTTCCAAATAACTTGTGGTACTCAGATATGTCATTCATGTTTCAAAGTGGTTATAGAGGGCTATTAAAATAATTTTTTTATACTTTTTATACAGTTCCCGCGTGGCCCGAAACCCAGTTAGAAAGTTGTTGCACTGTTTTCTCCTGATGCCAACAAAAACGTTTTTTTTGAAGCAATATTCACTGAGATATTCGAATTCACAAAATTTCCTCCGTTTTTCGAATTCGAATATCTCCGTGAATATATTGCACTTAGAAACATGGAGTGTTTTTTTTGTTGGTATCAGGAGAAAGACGGCAACAACTTTCTAGTTGGGTTTTGGGCCACACGGGGACTGTATAAAAAGTTAATGTTTTTATTTGAATAGCTCTACAACCCCTTGAAACATGAATGACATTTCTGAGTACTACACGTTATGTGGAAACTTTTTCCTAGCTGAAAGTATACACCTAGCATCAACGGTTCGCCAGTAAAATGCCATACCCCCTGTTCTGTGCACGCTGTATCAGTGCCGTCTTAACGCATGGGCGCACCCGGGCGGCCTCAAGAGAAGAGGGCCTGACAAAAATGAGATTCGGTTGAAATTTTCTAGGATTTACCGGGTAGGGCCTCCGAAAAACCACTTGGTCGGGGGCGCATGATACTCTTAAGACGACCCTGCGCTGTATATAAACTGAAGAGCCAAAAAAAACTGGTACACTTGCCTAATATCGTGTAGGGTCCCCGCGAGCCCGCAGAAGTGCCGCAACACGACGTGTCATGGACTCGACTAATGTCTGAAGTAGTGCTGGAGGTAATCCTGCAGGGCTGTCCATAAATCCGTAGGAGTAAGAGGGGGGTGGAGATCTCTTCCGAACAGCACGTTGCAAGACATCCCAGATATGTTCAATAATGTTCATGTCTGGGGATTTTGGTGGCCAGCGGAAGTGTCTAAACTCAGAAGAGTGTTCCTGGAGCCACTTTGTAGCAATTCTGGACGTGTGGGGTGTCGCATTGTCCTGCTGAAATTGTCCAAGTCCGTCGGAATGCATAATGGACATGAATGGGTGCAGTTGATCAGACAGGATGCTTACGTACCTGTCACCTGTCAGAGTCGTATCTAGACGTATCAGGGGTCCCATATCATGCCAACTGCACACGCCCCATACCATCACAGAGCCTCCACCAGCTTGAACAGCCCCCTGTTGACATGTAGGGTCCATGGATTCATGAGGTTGTCTCCATACCCGTACACGTCCATCAGCTCGAAGCAATTGGAACTGAGACTCGTCAGATCAAGCAACGTGTTTCAAGTCCTCCAATGCCGGTGTTGTCGGGCCCAGGCGAGGCGTAAAGCTTTGTGTCGTGCAATCATCAAGGGTACACAAGTGGGCCTTCGGCTCCGAAAGCCCATATCGATGATGTTTCGTTGAATGGTTCGCACGCTGACACTTGTTGATGGCCCAGCATTGAAATCTGCAGCAATTTGCGGAAGGGTTGCACGTCTGGCACGTTTAATGATTCTCGTCAGTCGTCGTTGGTCCCGTTCTTGCATGATCTTTTTCCGGCCGCAGCGATGTCGTAGATTTAATTTTTTACCGGATTCCCGATATTCACGGTACACTCGTGAAATGGTCGTACGTGAAAATCCAAATTTCATCGCTACCTCGGAGATGCTATGTCCCATCTCTCCTGCGCCGACTATAACACCACGTTCAAACTCACTTAAATCTCGATAACCTGCCATTCTAGCAGCAGTAACCGATCTAACAACTTTGCCAGACACTTGTTGTGTTATATAGGCGTTGCCGACCGCAGCGCCGTACTCTGATTGGTTCCATATCTCTTTATTTGCATACACATGCCTGCGATAGTTTTTTTGGCTCTTCAGTTTATATAATTTTTGTTACTTTTTGTATTTTGTGTAAATTATTATTTTTATTCGTATTCTGTGCTAATTTTTATTTTTGCTGCAAGCTGCTATTGGGCTTCAACTTGTTGCTTTGTGTTTTTAAATAAATAAATATATATTCATTTTTCTGACCATGCAATTTGTAGTCATTTATTCATGTTTATGCATTTATGGAGATGGTGATTGCGGTTTCTGTTCATTGTTTTTCATGCAATAAAAAATTCGAAATATGTATAGGATATGCATGCGATATGAATGTTAATAAAAAAAAAAACTTACGACTGCGGGCAACTGAGCGGCCGCGGGTAACACAGCTGTGGGCGCCTGTAGCGGTAACTGCTGCAGAAGGGCGTTTTTCAAGGCCAAGTGATTCCTCCCATTTATCAAGAGTTGGTCCTTTAGGTGTTGTGGCGGATGAAAGTATTTGCAAGGAGGCTTCTCGCGGTTACATCGGCCCTGAAAGCAAGGAAAAAAAAAATGAAACAATGAAATATCGTTACATGTAATCATTCATGTAAATCATAACATGATCATGGCATCAAAATCATAACATATTTTCGTTTACATCAACAAGTTATGAAACGAAAGGTCAAGGATAATGAAACTTAGGGGCTAGATCCAGCGATTCCCAACGTGGGCTTTAACGCCCCCTTGGGGCGATGGAATGTTCCAGGGGGCGGTAGAAGCTACGGGTATAGCATAGGATCCTATGGGTTAGACTGCGTTTTGGGGGCGATGGGAGAAAAAAATTTCTGAAGAAGGGAGCGATGGGAAAAAAAGGTTGGGAAACTATGGGCTAGACCAGTGATTCCCAACGTGGGCGTTAATGCCCCCTTGGGGGCGATGGAAAGTTCCAGGGGGGGGCGGTAGAAGCTACATAGGATCCTATGGGTTAGATTGCGTTGAGGGGGGGGGGGCGATGGAAGAAACAGGGTCAACGATTGCTATCAGGGGTGATCGATTGCCGGTACGATATCCCTGGAGGGACAGAGCCTGGGTTGTGACTGGTTTGTCGGTACGACGATAAATACAACTTCGAGGCGTGAATGCTTGTAGGTCTTCTATTTGAAAAAAAGTCTCTCTGCAGTGAGCAGGTAGACCTTCAACGCGACACTCACATAACATGAAAAATTCAGGCATTCGTCATTTCTACTTCAAAATATGGTAGCTCAAGTATGACGTCAAAAATTTTTTCTTTTCTAATAATTCTCTGTGAAAGAGGGAATATGCACACATTATGTCACTAACCAATTATCTAGAAGCACTTTAATATCAACCGATAACCATAATTGGTGAAACAGGGTTCCAATGGGTAGTCATAACCCATCAAACCCCCTTCATTATGACTCTGCCAATTCCTGCTGCAGTAGTGCGCTTTGCAATGATAATTAATAGTAATAAGGTGAGTGGAAACGTAGGTTCACCTGACATTCAAGGGGCTTTTTTGTGAACATAATAACAAGATTACACTGTACCAGTTGTTTCCACGCACAATGAAACTCGATGATAATAAATTTAATACCAATATTACGGCAAAGTAATATTAGTTAAAAAATACAGTAAAAAAAAAGTAAGGGTGTTTTATAAATTCGTAAATAGTTTGAAAATTTATAAAAATAAAAGAAGTTGGAATATTTGAATGTAATTTGCGAAAAAAATGTTCTTATACAAAGGGGAAACTTTTTTAGTTAAGAATATATTTAGTTCAAATCTCTGTCGCCAAAGGGCGCTAAACGAAAGCAAATCACAATGCCACGGAAAACTTTTTTTTTACAATTCTTCAACGTAACTTTTTTTTAACATTTCTTCAACGGAACTTTTTTTCAATCTCTTCTGTGTCTGAAACATTCATGAAGTTCAGCACTCGGCTGGCGATTCGTTGCTGAGGCAAAACAACAGTACTGCTCTGTCCACCAATGTCAACATCACAAGGAAATCCTCAAGAGCGCCAGTAACAGGAAAATTCAGAAATGAGCTGTTAATCGTACACCGTACGTTTTATAGGACTGATTTGCATACTTCCATTGACTTTACGCAGACTTTACATTGAATTAACTTTTAAATAATTTCAAAAGGGGAGGACAAACCAGAGTAACTGAAAGAAATAATTCCAGAATTGATGAAAATTCACAATTATTGAAAGAAATTATCCTTATCGTAAGTGCCCCCCCCCCCCACACACACACACAAAACGAGGGGCTCGGTACGACTGCACCTGTCGCATATCCCTTAGGAAGGCTCTGCTAGCTGGGCGACTGTCATCTGTTGTGACTGTTGAATATTGTAGTGAATTGTACCGTCTTTTGGAAGAGCATTGGAAATAACGAGAATTCAAAAATTTGTAGTTATTTTTAAGGTTCATTCATTGGAGACATATTCGACATTAGTACGCGTAAAATATCAGAGATAAGGTCACACGGCAGCTTGTTTTTCAAATTTCATGCAAATCATGAAACGCATTGAGGAAACATCATACATTCGTTGAGAGCGGGACTTAATTTGCAACTGCATCAGATTTTAATATGCCAAGTGGTAAGTTCTTCAACTGGAAAAGCTGAGTTATTTCTGAGTGAATAAATTCCATTTACTCGTGTGTGTGTGGAAAATATATACCAAAAATTCAAAGGAGACAGAAAAAATAAAATATCTGCAGCAGCGAAATATAATGATAATGATGAATGTTGTACGGGGGTTTATATATAAATTCCAACCCTTTCTGCCGCCGCCACCAATTGGTTCGTTGCCTCGAACGAATTCCAAAACTTCTCAAGAATTTACGGGGGGTGCCTGGTGTGAAAGGCAGAATTCCAAGGCAATTAATCAACGTCCCTAACGTTTTCAATAACTTCGTTGAACGAACCTGTCAACCACTTTTAAAATATCCCCCAAACGAAAAATCCTCTTCCTTTATTTTTTCTTATATTCTTTTTTTCCGAAGAAGAAGAATTTCCTCCAAAAGCAGATGCAACAAAAACACAAGAGCCGTTCAAAGTTATTTGAGAGGCGAAAGCTTCCGAAAATTCAATTTTTCCTCTACGTGCTTTTGCGTACATGTTCATACCACCACCACTACGGGGTAACAGAAAACTCGTTTGCTTTTGTGCCTGCTGCTGCTCTTATTCTTTATCCTCGGTTCCTGGAGCCAAGTACAGCAGCAACTTCTATAAGCAAAGACAAGACTCTCTCTCTCCTTCAAAGAAAACTTCAAACACGAAAACGGTTGTTCCACTAACTCTCATGTGAGGGTGTTGGTTAACACTAGAGAACGAAAATAGAAGAGTGGCGGTGTCCGTATGTGTGTGCGTGTGTTGTTATCTCTTTCTCAGCTGCTTTAAAAGCTTCAAGACAAGAATATTTTGGCAATTGGGCTTTCCCTAGCTAGCTCTCTTTCTTTTTCTCACTCGTTCACATGGATTCAGCTGCTGGATATTATCCAGAATGGCCTACGGGATAGGTAGCAGCAAGCACTAGCTAGGCTGCGGAAACTGAATACTAATGGAATGCTTCCTCATGATGAAGCTTCACGTTGCCCGTCGAGCAGTGTTGCGTATACAGTAACATAGGTTAGTTCAAAGGGATAAAACATAATTACCGTCGTCGAAATGAATGATTTCCGGTTCGTTTAACGCGCGCGCGTGGGTTTTCATTATTACGTTATTATTATTTATAAATGAGGGCAAAGAGAGCGCCTACTCAAACCGTGTACGATGCTTTCAAATCGAAATTTATCCAACTATAGGTTAGGTATGCTAATTTATACGTCTAGCATCGGTCGATCTTTTACTTTTATTTCTTAGATACCGAAACAGCGGATGTGATTAGACCGGGGGTGCCGCATATGTTACCATGATTTCGTATTTTTACAGAGAAAAATTAATGGATCGTATCGGACGATTTTTTTTTTCTCTTTTATTTGATACAAAAGAATTCATCTTTATGAGATGTCGTTGACCATATGTTACCAAAACTCTATACAAACCGCTGCTAGGGAACATCGAGTTCTAATGTAATGTACGAATTAATTGGGATAAGATGGTTTTTTGTTACTAACTTATGGCCCGCGGTCTAAATGTAACTCTCGAAGTCAGCTTATGTGGCACTTGACTTCATACCTAATTTTGTAAAAAATGGGTTGGTCTAAGCGACCAAGTAGACTACATCAGTGGACTCTTTATAATCCGACAGCACAGCATGAAAAAGAAATATTTTCTCATAAACTAATGCATATTTTTAAAAATTATTTTTCATTCACGTCAAAAATATACTGTATATCTCTACACATGCTGAGAAGTATAAACAAATAAAAAAAAAACATTTGGTAATTTTAAAGTTGTTTAAACACGATTATACTACGTTTTCTATTTTTTTGCAATACTCTGCATTTTAAAGCTAAAATGATTTATTCTAATTAATTTTTTGCTTAATTATCAGTTGTTACTGATATTTTTTTTTAATTGGTTGTACTCAGATTAAAGATAATCCCTCATATTCAGAACGAAAAATATTGAAATAAATGACAATAGAAAAGTATTTTGGACAAAATATCAATGAAATTACTTTTTTTCCGTATAGCACTTAATACAATGTTAGCATGTCAAAATCAAGCTCATTTCTGAAGAATAATTTTTTCCCTATTGTACAATACTCCAAAAATAAACTATGCGAAATTGCAAAATCTAGTTTGCATTTTTGATTTACATTACCCATTAAATATTTTGTGTTGGAATGGAATTTCAAACAAAAAATAAGAGAAAACTTCACTGGTTATTTAAAAATTTCAAATGTATACTCCACATGAAAAATAACCCTACAAACACTTGAAAACTACGTTATTATATTCTATAAATTAATTTAAGCTCAGCTACAGCTACTTTTTTCCTGCTAGTAACAAAATTTACAAAAACAAAGAGGAAAAGAAAAATCGTCAGCAACGCTCACATCATCGCTCTTAAAATTTAACTAACCGATGATTTAACTAACCTATCATCGTTGGTTGGATGGATGATCTAACATTAGCTTGTACTGCATAGTAAAGTTTGCTCATGCTGTACTTCAAAAACTTTGTAATTTAAGTTTCTTGTTCTTGGAGAATTTTTATGAGTACTGTCCATCTTTACGGAGTTTTTTACCGATTTTTCTTTATAATCGTGACGAATTTCTTTCGAGGAAAAACGCTAGGATCTTGTGATTGCACTATTTTCAATTTTCTAAAAGGTGACTTATTAAACATTTTTATATCCAGAAGAAATTTAATGCTTTTAAGTTCATGCTCCCTTCATGTATGGAAGAGGGGAAAACATATTACTGCGCGTCTAGGACCTAACTTTTATATGAGGGGGAGCCCCGGACAAAGCAGAAAATGTGGGGCCCCAAAGACTAAGATCAAAGATATTTCGCTAGTCAAATCTTTGTAAATTACATTTTTGCGCCCTAGGTGAATTCCCATGCGTAAATCGGACCCTGACATGTCAATGCAGAGAAGTACGGATCTTTTTCTTTTCCCCAACAGTAATCCGTTAATTTCAGAAATCTGGCATCACTCTGGTCAGATATGTGTCAGATAAGTGAGATCTACTGTACTGAGGTACGTAATGTGCTTGATTGGTCTGTAAATGTTCTCGACCTGAAAATGAAATTTGTAAAATCCCGTCGAGAGAATTAATGGGGAACATTCAAAAGCAGCGTTTCTCAACTTATTCTTTTACTGAATACAAAGAGCAGTAAAATGACTGAAACAATTCGACGGACTACAAACGTACAACATGATGGCGTCTCATATCTTACGGGAATTTCCTAATGGTCAGATTTATAGCTGCTCCGACTATTTTATACAGTTGTCCCGTTTTAATCAACGAAGTTTATGAATTTGTAATGTTTATAAAATTCATGAATGATGATAACTTTTGCAGCTTATAAACCATGTCATGATAACTGTGGCTACATTTTAATTCACTACGATTTCCAGTTATCCTTCATTTCATAAGCATTTGTAATTTTTCAGCAATTTTAAAAAACAATTGTCGATTTTACCGACTCTTATGGTAACATTTTCGGTAACATTTCACGATGTCCCGTATTTTGCCGTATTTAAGAAACCCCACCAGCTTCCCGTATAAATATGGTTCAGCTTCATGAAATATGGTTGCTAAGCCATAAAAAATGTTTTTTCCCTCCTAGAAATAGATCTTTGTTTACTGCTATTTGCAGCAGCCCCTTATTTCAGCAATTTTTGCAATGATTAGCAAATTTGTAGTAAATTGTATTTTTTGGCTAAAAATAAGCAATATCCCGAATTAAGGGTTGCAATTTCCCGCATTTTTCACACGATGAGATATGGGGACGTCAAGTATGAAACTAATTTTTATTTGAATCCATAAGTGTATCACTACTATCAGTTGCATCAATTAATTCCACAATTGATTTGAAAGTAAATTATCAAGTCTACCTGCGGACCACCGTTGTTACCATCGAGGACCACCTATGGCTGTGGACAATAGGTTTAGAATAGCTGTTCTAAAGGAAAGTCTTTGTAAAAATGGCCTGTTTAGCAAAAGAGCACATGGCAACAAACACAAACGTTACATAACATAAGTGTGGTTCTCCATGATTGAAAAGTCAAACGATATACCAGTGTCTCATTCATCCTATTTAACAAATCGGATAGGATCGACATTTTTATTCAAGAAATTGAGAAAATCATTGAAACTGGGTCAATACAGACAGAAATTTTGAAGAAAATAAGGTCGAGTCAGTACCGAAACGTACACAAGAAGCCAATTCGGAAGGAAAAAAAAGATTGATTAATAACTTTGGTATTATCAGCGCCCATAGGTATGCATGTGAATAAAATACCTAGAAATGAAAAATTCATCCACTTTTCCCTAATTAGTTTGAATACTACGGTATGTACCTTCAAGATTCGTGTGTGTGTTGTGGCCTACATACGCAACACTAGTTCATTTTCTATTCTTTTAAAGTAAAGATCGCAGTTAATACAAACAGGTATCTACAAATAATACGACTATACGTCTATTTAATAGATCGCAGTTCGAACGTATTCCCTTTTTTCCCATAGCCACATGCACATCGATTTCATTCGCCATCTTTCCTGACGTCTTTCATCCGCATCACACGTACATAAAATGATTTCCATAAAGACGAAAAACCCACGGGAATTCTCTCTGTAGAAATAAATCAATAAATTTTTGTTTCATGCATAAATTCATTCTCTAACAAAATTTCAGCCTGCAAGCAAAAAATTTTTTTGTTTGATCCTAACACACTATCCATTGATGAATTCGTGCACCCTCTACAGCAGCGTATTTGATTTGTTGTTCCGCAAAATCCTAGGGTTAGAAGTGGTAATAAAGCATCATAAATAGTCATATAAAAGTAATATTGTAGAGAACATGCGCATGTTTTTTTGAAGACCATGGAAATTTTCTTTGATTCCTAGAGCATATATGTAACTTCGAAGGTTATACAGAATGCGGGCATTACTTTAAGGGTTCCATAGAACATTGATATTGTTTCATGGGCAGCGAGCAAGTAACTTGAACTTGTTGGCCACGGGCAACTTTCACTGAAGCACCTAACAGTATTCGATGCTCTCTTCTCAAGGTCGCATGAAGGTCTGATCTGAAATTGGGTTCGATGAAAAATTTAATGTTTGCGATTATTGAGTTGTGTTATATGTACGTTCTTCTCTTCAGTTACTAACAATCTTTACACAGCGCACACCAACTCCGGTCATTTTGCCATGCAGCAATTTACTACCGATCGAGTTGGGTCGGAAAGCTTTCTCTCGAGAGAAAGTCGTGTTATAGTTCCGTTCTCGTCTTCAGGATAGGGGGGGGGGAGAGCTCAGATAGTTTTGTAAATGAAGAGAAATGTGGATAAATATTGCTTCAAATAGAGAAGCTTTGCGTTAGGAAAGAAAAATAAAATAAGTTAACAGTGGTTTGGAAATTTTCTTCCCATCATTCACAAATTATTTTTCATGCCGGCCCTCGAAATTGTTCATTTAGGCCCCGTTTACATGGGAAATACAATATCCCGGGAAGTTACCGGTAACAGGGATTTTCGCTACAATCCGTTTACATAGCGTTTAGTTTATGCCGGTATTCCCCCTCACAGACTAGGAAGTGCGTAACGCTTCCCTAGCCGTTTACGTATTAACGATCGTTTTTTCATCTATTATCACGTAAAAATTGTGTATTGTACGATATTTGGAATGCAAGAGACTGGCACGTGTAATCTTCTCATAGCCACCAATTTTGTATTCCTTCTGCAGGTACACTATTGCATCTTTTCTCAATGTAGTTTTTATATTAAGTATGTGGTAACACAGTTGTTCTCCCTTTCCAGTAGTGCCAGGTGTAACTTTATGTATACCCCCCCAATTTTGTAAGCAATGTACATTTTTTTTCTGCAGCCCTTGTTTTAAACTGTACATGCATTTTTCGATATTGATCCTATCACATCTCATCTTGGTACTTTTTGCCCCTGTCCTACTCTTTTTGTTTTTACTGAGGCGGCGATCTATTGGTTAGAAATTTCTCGGAATATGGACTGGGTCGACGTTTCGGTTAGTAAGGCCGGGATTACACTATAAAAGTTTAATAAAGGTACTTTTTTTTATAAAACTTGAAAAATGCCACCAATAAGCGCATTGGTTACATTGGAGCGAATGTAATTGATACGATTATAGTACGTTTTTCCT
The DNA here is from genome assembly GCF_987345545.1 of Pholcus phalangioides. Taxonomy (NCBI): domain Eukaryota; kingdom Metazoa; phylum Arthropoda; class Arachnida; order Araneae; family Pholcidae; genus Pholcus; species Pholcus phalangioides. The sequence goes on along the minus strand of NW_028301615.1, from coordinate 16,867,398 downwards.
AAGTTTTATAAAGTAACTTTTATAGTGTAATCCCGGCCTTAATAGTAAGGTATTTCCCCCCCCCCCCCCGCTTTCCAGAAGTTGTCACTGGTCACGTGGGCTGAACGGAAGTGGTTGGCTCAAGATGGCTGACGAAGGAGCTAACTATAGTTTATAGTTTTCACGGCACAAAGGATTATGGGAGAAGAGGTAGGAATCCCCCACACCGTTATTCAGCAGCAAAAATGGGACTCTTTTAACGGATCTTCGTACCTCCTTTTTTCCCAACAAGGAAAAGAGTTGCCATGCAGGCAATAATAAGTACAACAATCCCAATATTGCACGTGTAAACGGAGCGTTTTAAGCTCACCAGTTTGTAAGTAGGAAAAAAAGGTAAAGAACACACTGTCCTAAAACATAAGAAAACATTTCATGGATTATAAAAAATATCAGAAACACTGCTCCGAAGGTTTAACGAATAAAAAACACCAATTATACATAAATTTATTTTTAATTTAGAAAATTCCCCCGGCATTAATTTCTTGACTTATTTTTCCGAATAAATAATTATACCAACGTAAAATTATCAATTAATGATGATATGGCTTCCTATTATACTTGGAACGCATCATCATTATCATCATCATCATCATCATGTAAGGAGAATAAGAGAAAAACAAGAGGATGAAACCTATTATATTCTCGGGCATAAATTAAAACGAAAAAGGGAGAGGGCGCCTTATTACAAGTGAAAAACACAAGAAAAATTAACGAAAATAATTGAGGCGGTAATACGAGATGTGCGGACGTTTTCTTCTACGCATTTCATTTATACAACGTGTACTTTCGTACAACGTATACGTACTGCGGATTAAGAAAAAAAAAGAAAGAAGCGAAAGAGCGACTAGAAGCAGAGTAGGTGGTATGCAGTAGCAATCGGTGCGTACGAGCTGTCGTCTCTCTCTCTCCCTTTCTCAAGGAATGAAATTTTACCATCGTTGAATAATAATGAGCACAAGACCATCATTTGCCATTACTGCCCCATCGCTAAAGGAAAGCGGGGAGGGTGGGGGGTTATAATGAATGTAATTATACGGATGAACGGTTTTTTTCTGTGATTAGCGGAGAGAAATTCGCCTCTTCTCTCTCTTGGCATCTCGCACCGACACTCATCTCCCAAACAGCAAGCACAATGGGTGCTGGTTTCTGGAATTTTTCATTATTTATTATTTTAATTATTTTCTCGAACTCTCTTAATAATCCGCGGAATCACACGTGCAATAATAACCAGAATCAATTTCTTGCCATGTTAAGTTTGATGTCGATGTAGAAGAATGAAGCTTGAAGTAGATGAGCTATCGTGTATAGCGATCCGAATGTTTATTTTACCTGAGAGAAACTCGTTGAATCACTCTGGATGTACACAGTATACTATTCAACTGCTGGTATTTTAGGATTTACTACAGCAATCACTTCCTGAAGGATTTTTGGCGATAATTTGAAAGATGTATAGTTCAAATTTCAGGGATAAATCTCCAAAAACCGGCATCTCCGTTCACGTTTAGGAGCAAGGTTTGAATTACCTGACAATATTGGATGCATCTCCAAAATCTGGCGCAACGAAATGCTTTAAATCAGAGGTGCACAATCTCCGGTCCAAAGATAGGTTCTATCCGGCTCGCGATATATATCAAAATATCAACACACGCAACATGATAAAAGCCTAGGCTGACCATATTTAATTCATACAAATACGGGAAATCAGGAGCTATACGGGATATCAACAATTATCGCAAAAGAAATTGGCAAATAAATCTGCTAATAAAAAAAAAATTGTCAAGTGCAAGTAAAGTTGCAATAAAAATAGTTGAACAGAATTCCCTAAAGATAGGTAAGGTTGCAAATTGCAGCCGAAAAAATTGCAAAGGTAACTGCAAAAACATAAAAAAAAATTGTCAAAGGCAAGTAAAGTTGTCAATTACAGCCAAAAATTTTGTCAAAGGTGTTATTTATAAACCATGAGAATATATAATCTCAATTCTTGATTTAAAAAATTCAAATAAGCTTTGTTGAAAATGAAAGAAAAAAAAGAAACGGGAGATTTTTTTTTTGTGAAAAAATTGAGATGACGACGACCAAAATTACGGGAATGTGCCTAAAATGCGGGTCATATGGCCACCCTTACATATACAAGTTCTTGGCCTGAAAACTTGTGTGCACCCTACTTTAACCGCTTGTCTGATTAGTTTTTAATTTTTTCTGCTCAGAAAATGGCAGGTTTTTTATTTTTTCATTCCATTTATATATGTCAATGCCTAGGAATAACAAGCAACGTCAGCAAATTATACTCAACTTTTCAATTTAAAAATCTTGAAATTCTGATTGACATATTACTTTTTTTTTATGCAATGAGATTTTCTTGAAAGGAAAAAACAATGAAAAAGTAGATAGCACTAATATGCAACACACAAAGAAAAATTGTGAAAATCAGGTTCGGGCATCGAATGGAGAATGCACGTAGCATTCATCCTATTTATGACCCGATTTGCATAAATTTGAACGGAATGTTGCATTTCATTGCCATCTGTCGTTCACTAGTGGTATCGTCGTTAATGTCGGCCTCTGAGGGCTGGGAATCGGCTTATCGATTTTTAATAGATGGCGTGACAAGCATCGCAAAAAAAAAAAAATGCAATTTAATTTTCCAAAGTTTTGACGCACCCTGTACATGAGCAGTTACGTTCGACAAAAAATGTTCAACTCCGACACAGTTCACCTTCTTCGAAATCAAAAGTTCATAAATTACCTCTATGGTGGTCAACCGCGATGTGGATAGTATAATAATGATATAAAAATTATGCGGAATTTTTCCGTATATGTGATTCGGAATGGAGAGCATAGGTCTGTGTTTAAAAATCAACACTAGCACCCACACAACTAATATTAGGATGATAAGACCTAGGAATAGACTGGAGAGATTTAAAAAACAAATGTGCCACTCTTTCTAGTCCATTTTATGTATAATTGTTAAAGAGAAGAGAAAAGAAAACGTCTTGATAGCTTCAGTTGTCGTTATAGCGAATGCATTCTGAGATTTCACTCATAAATAACTCGCTATAAGTGGATATTTTTTGTATCTTTGACAATCCGTGGCGAATTGTTCGTAATAGCGAGGTTCCCGTTATAAGCCGTACGTTATATATAACGGACTTTTCTGTATATCAAAATTACCTCTCGGGATACCAAATCATATATAACCACACACAATCACCGAATTTTTTTTTTAATATTTATGAAAATATTCTTACAGACAAATTTCTTTCTTGTCTTAAAAGTTAGAGACATTCGTTGTCTTGAAGAGAATAAAAATGTCCATTAAATGCGTGTCACTTTCCTGACAAATAGTGAAAAAGATACCAACTAAGAGAGAGAGAGACGGGGAAAAACGTCAGTTACTACGGTACTACTAAAAATATAATATAAAGGCAGTTTATAAGAAGAGATCCAAATATAGTTCAGAGGAAATGAAATTTGACAAAGAAAAAGGGTAAAGTGAGCGGTCAAAAAAATATAGGAAAGACTGGCTCCGTTTCCTTTTTCTTCGCCGTGGAACGTATATTATGCCAACTGGGACTCACTTCGCTACGACAACAACCGACGAAGGACGGAAAAATAAGAAAAAAAAAAATAATATAAAATAAAACCTCTAAACCAATATACCACGGGAGAACTTCAAAATCTCCAGAAAAAGTTTTTCCCCTCCTTCTAAAAACACGCATTAAAAAAAAAAAAAAAAAAAAAGAGACTGGAGAAAGTTTCGAAACTTGTGTGTTCCGTCACGAGAATTTGCTCACTAAGGAGCCATATCCAAGAAAGCCAAGGAGGAAACATAAAAGATATCTACAAGCTATTTTCCCTACGGCGAGGGATTTCTCAAATGGCTCGCTTGGAATAAGATTAATATATATATATATATATATATATATATATATATATATATATATATTTCTCTTGCTGATCTAGTTTCATAAAAAGGGAAACCCTAACGTATGAGATATACAGAGTGTGTCTACAAAGATTTGTTTATATTGTTTTATAATCATTGTTTCATATGTGACTACAAAATTTTAATATTACCGTAACTTCCCATAACAAAGCCGTGGCTTATACTGACTGTCTGGGCTAAAGGTGTTAAAAAAAGTAATTGGCTTATGCTGAGAGAACGAGGCATGCTTAGTTATGAGGGTGCTTGTACCATTGATTGGGGGATTGCTCAGTTTTTTTTTCTCTCCACGTTTTATATTAAGGTGGCGCATGTACTCGGTCGACAGCTGCTTCGAGACGCTTTTCTAGCAGTCACGAACTCACTACTGCTAAACCACGCATGTACCTCGTCCATATTCCCATGTGGAACTTCTTACGAATTTGTACACGTTGGAATGTGCGAGTACGTTTTGTGAACCTAACGTGAAGTTTGCGTCTGTGTAATGCTTGTTATGTGTAGTGCTGCCATCTGCCATGAATTTTTCTAACCATGAGTTAAGCGTATTAATTATGAGTGAAGCGTATTATTGTTAATGAACAGAGATTCATTAACATTCATTGATACAGGGCTATTAAAATTTTAAGTTTTCCAAGGATTGAGGAGGGCGTTGTACTGGTTCAAATGACAATAAATTCAGACAACAGACAATTCAGATGATATGCTCACGATTTATTTAGTTGAAAATTGTAGTAAAAATTGAAATATTTAAGCATTTACCATCTTTAGCTCAAAATATGGAAGAAGTGACACCGCCCCTTGAAAATCAGTCTTGAGTTGCTCAATATACAACTGTTGTATATACAGTGAATCCTTGCTACAACAATACTCAATGTAATGATAAATCCCTCTACAACGATATTTCTTTTAAAAAAATCTTGTCTAGAATTATTTATAGTCTAATATTAAATCTCCGGGGACGCGCGGTAGCCCAGGTCGATAAAATACCCGCTCAAAGTAACAAAGGATGTTTTGAGGTGTCGCGAGTTCGATACCCGGTTCTGCCTTGTCAGAAACTTTCTTGATACAAGGGCATAACAGGAACGGCGACAACATGGGCACTGAAAAAGATTGCTATCGCAGGGAGTCCCACACCGGGGGGGTTAGCGCACCTACCTCTCGGTGAGTATAAAAAAAGGCTGCCGTTCGGAATCGCCATTAAACTGTAGGTCGCGCTCTAATCAGCCCCCGTGTGCAGAAAATGGCCGTTGGTGCGACAAAAATGATCAATGACTTACACCGTTACAAAAATGAACAGTCAGACGAAAAAAGTAATACAATTCCGGCTCACTCCATCTCTTCCGAAAGCAAAAAAAAATGCTAATAAATTGACTGTATGGTGAATACACCGAGATGTGGCCGAATAACAAGCAAATTACGTCATCCCGATCCATCAGGAAAAGCGGGAATTCAAGTTCTTGCGGTCATAACCCGAACAAAAAAAAAAAGAGACCCCGGAAAAGATGCTGCTATCTTTCAAACATCACAAAAAAGGGAATAAAGCTTCCCATATTTTAGTACCAGCCTCTATCACAAACTCTCTTCCCTTCACTTTTTATAACCCCTTTTCCGTCATATATATTACATCGATATCCCTTATATATTACACTCCCCACCATTACCACTTTAAAATCACGTGACTAAAACCCCCAGAAGATCTATCTTCCCCTATTTCTCTCTTTTTTTTGGTATTTTATTCATCTATACCAGTTTTAACAAGGAATGGGGATGGTGTATTTCCCTCCCCCCCTTTTTTTCCCGGAATTTTATTTCTTATATAGCTACTTTTATTTATTTATTTTTTTTCATTTTTATTGCCTGGAAATATTTTTTTTCTCTTCAAAAAGAAAAAAAAACCTGCTCTCTCCTTCAATACATACATGCATACGGTGGGTAGAGAAATTCTACCAGAGGAAAAATATATCTGCTCTGTGCAACGGATAAGATGGAGAGTAGAAGACGTAGTAGTAGAAAAGGAACGGGTAAAAGTCTCGAAGAAGGTGTGTTTGTGAGAATGAACAGATGGTGTGATTCCTCCTCGTTCTCTTCTCTCTTTAATGGCCTCCAAAAAATTCGACCACTTTTTTTTTAAAATGTACTTTTTTTTTTATGAAGAATTGCTTAAAAACATATGTGCTGGTATAGCATTTTTTTCTTTTTTAGTAAAGAAAGCGAATCATGTCGTTTGCAAAGACACCAACCAGCATTTCAAAGACTTTTTTCCCTTTCTCTTCAGTGGTTGAACCACTAGATAAATACGAATGACTATGGCAACAGTTTCCTCTCATCTTTCCTACCACAAAATTTCTTTTCATGATGTTCTTATTTTATTTTTTTGAATATCAATGCAGAGTTTATTCCAAGGAGGAGTGGAATTCGGTTGCGTTTTTTTTTTCTTTTTCCTCCAGAGGTGAATTACCCTTTTCTGGAGGTAAATTTTGGAGAAGATTTCAAAAGAAAAAAAAAAAATTCCTATGTGTGGAAGAATTTCGTTATTCTCTCTGCTCTTTTTTTTTCTTTCCTGATCCATTGCCACGTTTTCTTAGAGTTCAGATTCTGCACCTAAAAAATGACGAAGAAAGAAGTGAATTTTATTTATTTTTTTTTTTTTTCCAACAAAAACCTACACCGTCCTGAATACCGTTTTCCATGTGAATTCGCTCCTAAAAAATATACGTTATTTAAAATAAATATCCCCGGTATGAATTTTTATCATATCATCTAAACTCGTTATAATATGGAAAATATTGGTACACTCATACTTTATATTGTAACAAGTGGATGGTTTGGTATACCACTATGAATTATTGAAAAAAAGAGGTTACAAGACTTTTTTTTTTTTAATGAAGCAATTCCACCTCCTCCCGTTTTTAGAGTCATTTTTTTTTTTGCAAATACAGACAGTTGACCCCGCTTAATCGGATAAAATGCTCTGGAACCAAAATTTCTTCCATGGAGACAATTCCTACTACAGTATAACCTGTCACTTCTATCATCTATATCTACTATATCTATCATCTAGATGTCTGTCACACCAGACATCTATATATCTTGGACATTGGGGGGGGGGGGGAGGGGAAATCTTAACAGGTGCGGTTTATTGTCTACTGATTATGGTGTACACACACACAGTGGATATCATAGTTTCCAAACCTTTTTGTTCCCCCCCCCCCCAATCACTCCCTTTTACAGAAATTTTTCCATACACACACAAAAAATCGCCCCCTTCATCAGAATTTTTTTCTCCCATCACTCCCAACGCAATCTAACCCATAGGATCCTAAGCTATACCCGTAGCTTCTATCACCCCCGGAACATTCCATCACCCCCAGGGAGCGTTAACGCCCACGTTGGGAATCACTGGTGTATATGAAGTTGTTGTTGGGAAGGTAGGTTTCTCCACCCCCCCTCACAGGCAGATTTAAAAAAAAAAAAACCCAGATTTATTGAAAAACAACTTCATCGTTAACCTACAAAATAGGGTGTACAGTCAGATTACAGTGTTTTTCTTGCACCGTACATCCCTTTATTATAGTACAATTAGAACATTCCCCTCTTCATCTCTTAAGTTCCATTATCGCTCCCCCCCCCCCCAAGGCAGGTTCTGCATTGCCCCTGAGCAGAATATAATTCCATGTCAGTCTTTCCATGTAGAATAGAGAAATCACATCTACATACTGCTCATAAAACACAAGTGTTTCCTTTCGAGGATGCTATCAGTGATTGATAATCTTGAATATATGAACTCTTAAAAGCTTGATATTTAGCTTTATATAGCTTAAAGTTTTATATTTTCTTTCTGAAGACATGTTTAATCGGAGGAAACAATTTAGCTGACGAAAAAACTTGCGTTTACCGCACGGCTGTTAATGGAATACAATAACGATTATACAGGAATTTAGGCAATCAAGGTCATGCCCCTGATAAATGATTGCCGATAGACGCTACGTAAACAAAGTCACGTCTTTGCCAGTTGCTTAAATACGGTCACCAAGACTTTTACGGCTATTCGATGGAAATGACCACAGCTTTTCTCTATGGGTGTTTCCCCCTAACGACGTCGGCAGTCATTGACGTCACGACAACGTGAAAGCTCGCGTAAAATCTAATTTTCTTCCAAAATCCGGAGAGCAGAAGTGTCACGAGTGCACCTTACACACACTCTCTCGCCTTCTCATCGAGAAACCATACATCATACATACATACAACATACATACATACAGGGTTGCAACACGTGTGCTCTCCTTTCCCTCACCGGGTATTTCTAAGACACACTTGAGCACCGAATAAGTATGTATTACATAACACCATCACAACTCTACAGACAGACATTGTGCCTCTGGGCCAATGCAAACCCCTTACAGAAATCAGGCGATTGCCTTTGACCAATAGCAGAGGTCTTCACCAACTTGGTTTGGGAACACACGAGGCTTTTGCCAGAGAGTATTGCTGGAGGTTGGACGACCAACATCTCGCGCTTGAAAAGTTGTTAATTTACTCTCTCTCTCTCCTCCTAACCCCGGGTCGAGATCCCTCAATGTAGGGGACGCAAGAAACCTTGCCCCGAGATGACGGTGAGTGATTCGAACTATATATAATTATTGTGTGTTTGATTTGGTGGAGTGAGAGTGTCCATGTTGAATGTAAATTGTATCGAGTTTAGTGTAATTCACGGTGTCGAAGTATTTTCAATGAATGAATAAAATTAAATTGTAATTCTCTAATTGAAAAGGTTATTATTATTTTCGCAATTGCCTGTTCAAAGTTGTCCAGTAATAAATAATATGGAAAATGGCGTATCGATATCACAACATATAGTGGTGCGTCTTAACGTTATATGATATAGAGTGGTGCCGTGACCAGGATCCGAACCTGGGTTATTGCGGCCACAACGCAATGTCCTAACCACTAGACGATCACGGCCCCCATGTATGTATGTGTGGTTTGTGGTTTCTCGATGAGAAGGCGAGAGAGTGTGTGTAAGGTGCACTCGTGACAGAAGGAAGGATGAAAAATCCGGAGTCTCCCGCCTAAATCCGGAGAGTTGGCAGGTCTGCGCATGTGCTGTATGATGCTGCCAAATGTCTCCTATATTTTGTAGCGAAAATGGTAAGTACCGGAATTTTCCTTTTACGTAAATATCGTGCTGAAGGTCACTGCCTGCTTTCTGCGGAGAGACTTTTTCAAATGGGTGACCGGCTCGCATTCGTGACCTGAACGTATGCTAACACTGCGAAACTTTTGGCTCATTTCAAAACCTCACCTGATTGAAATAAATCGATCGAATTTATTTAAAAATTAAAGGAAAAAAAATATTTTTTCATTTACTTTCCCGTTGTCCTGGAAATTTTTGAAAAGTCTAAGAACCACTTCCCCGGAAAAATCGTGACCCAAGATAATGGTCTCGAAGGAATTCCTCTGAACGGGTGTGGGATTCTTGATTTCTCTTATATATACCCTTCTCTCTCTCTTATCCCAAACAATCAGGCAATAATAAGAAGGGGTGGGGGTTCACGAGTGAACACTATTTACTTCACCGCCATCATCACTTCACAAAAGGCGCTTCGACGAGAAATTCTTGGAAGTCTTCTCTTTGCGCCCCCCCCCCCGCCACTTTCCGACTTCTCTCTCTTTCATACGCGTGGTCCATCAATAACGCCGGAATTATAAACCATTCCTCATTCGACGGAGGCAGTGGCGTCGTTTTAAACAATAAATACGAACGAGAGGAAGCCAGCAAGCAAGCAGGTTCTGCCTTTACTCTCCAATGGTTCCGCCATTCCAAGACCACCATTACGGAGGAGAATATATTCGGATTTATTAATGAATTTCTATGAGAATCGGAAAACGGGGGGGGGGGGGTGAGGCGGCAAAGTAGGCTAATGCCGTTTCTGCCCGAATAGGGTGAAATAAGGCAGATGGCTTCAGGATTCATGACTCGTACTAATCGAGGTCTTCCCCCCCCCCCCCACTTCCCTCTCTTTTAATTGATGTGCAGATCCACTTTAAAAGAGTTATTAACGACCGTAATGCCTTTCCTTGAGAACGCATGCGCTGAAATTTGTCACTGATTTGTCTTCGGCCATGGGAAAGTTTTGTTATATGAATAATTTCCAGGGTAAAAGGATCCGCTTCCTGTCCCTCGAACTCGTCGCCATTTCTAGGAGACTTGGGTAGTAGTAATAGGAATATAAAACTTTTCACAGGAAAAGAAGAGGGGAACTCCTACGAAGTTCCTAAAGGTTTTACATTTGCATACGAAGTTCATTATTGAGGCCGTATCAGCTTTCCTACTTCTTCTGCCATCATCGACGCTCACCCCGCCCCCATCTTTTTGGTTGTATGAACAGTATAAGAGCGAGGGTTTTCCCACTTTTATTGATGACGTTTTTGAAAAATCCGCTACTTCACTTCACTTCGATCGCACCCACTTCCCCTCCCCCCTTTGTCCTCACAGCCACCGACGACTATTTTCGGTAATACTTTTCCTTGGTTCTGTTTTAATGGCGTTTCTATAAAAGCGACTGCGGGTGACAGCGGAGCCGAAATTTATGTGCTCGCTTTCTCTTCCATATGGTAATATATTACCGAGTAATTTTACAGAGCATATATGCATAAGTATAAGGGTATATGTATATGGTTAACTGCTTATACAGTCAGCCCAGCTTAACGGATAAACGGATACCCCACTTGAACGGATACAAGATCCTTTGGAACACCAAAATTTCTCCAATACAGGCAATGTTAAATCCCCAGACCTTAACCCCTACGCTATGGGAACAGAAATACTGCTCTGAAAACGGCTGACTAAAAAAGTTTCTTTTTTTTTTAGTTGTCTTTTGTGAAAGATAGATGGTACTCAAACTGTTACAAATACGTTTCAAATACAGTGATACCTTACCTAACAAAGATAATTCGTTCCGGAATCCCGTTCGTTAGCCGAAAACTTCATAAGTCTATCTAAAGGTCTATTCACACACATCAGTGCAGTCGTCGTACCGTCTTTGCTCAGACGCCCCAATACCTCTCACATTATTGTGTGTGTGCTATTCATACACATCAGTTTAGTGTCGGTCAGGATCCAGTCACCGCCACAATATTGACCAACAACCAATTCAACGACTATAGCTAGTGAGTGGGATCATGAGCAAGTGAGCATTAATTTGAGAACTGATTTTCTTATTCGCTCACTCCTATGCTCACTAACTTGCTCATTCACTCACTCCTATGCTCATTAACTTGCTCATTCGCTGACTCCTATGCTCATTAACTTGCTCATTCGCTGACTCCTATGCTCATTAACTTGCTCATTCACTACTTCTGTGCTCTCTCACACTTATTTGCTCAATCGCCACTCCTGTGCTCACTTGCTCAGAAATTTTCTCATTCGCTCACGCCTATGCTCACTTGTTAGTGGATGAGCGAGCAAGTGAGCATAGGAATGAGTAAATACGCATAACTGTGAGCACAGAAGTAGTGAATGAGCAAATGAAAAAATCAGTGATCGCAAGTGAGCATAGAACTGAGTGAGTGAGAAAATGAGCGTAGGAGAGAGAGAGAGAGTGAATGAGTAAATTAGAGTGAGCAAATGAACAAATCAGTGAATGATCAAATGAACAAATCAGTGAATGATCAAATGAACAAATCAGTGAATGATCAAATGAACAAATCAGTGAATGATCAAATGAACAAATCAGTGAATGATCAAATGAACAAATCAGTGAATGATCAAATGAACAAATCAGTGAATGATCAAATGAACAAATCAGTGAATGATCAAATGAAAAAATCAGTGATCGCAAGTGAGCATAGAACTGAGTGAGTGAGAAAATGAGCGTAGGAGAGAGAGAGAGTGAATGAGTAAATTAGAGTGAGCAAATGAACAAATCAGTGAGCGAATCAATGAGCAAGTGAGCAGAGAAGTGAGTGAATGAGCAAGTTAGTGAGCACAGAAGTGAGTGAATGAGCAAGTTAGTGAGCATAGAAGTGAGTTAAAATAGGAGCGGGGCATAGGAGTGAGAAAAAAAATAAAAAAGTGCATTTTATATTTAAAATGGAACCCTCAGGCGGTCGTCCAATATATTTGTGAAAAATTCCCTTCGAAAAAAAAACCGAAACATGATTCTACACAGCGCCTGATGAGTGCGAATGGAAAGGCTCTAGCAGAGGAAACGGGAATATTTTTTTCAACTGAGACGGAGGCTCGTGGTTGCTATGAGCCGTGACGGATGAGTATGAATAAACCTAAGACGGAAACCTGTCTTCGACAACATCAAAAAAATAGACCCTTCACTGATTAGTGCTTTTATGAGGATGTGAGCACCTTTATAAAAAATGGGAACCCGTCTAAATGGAATATTATTTGCCTCGACGTTTTGTACAGGTTTCATTGTTTAATAAATACAATCGAAAAAAAAAGGTGTGGTACAAACACAGATTTGGGTCCTCTCGAACCCACAATCACCAAAAAAAGAGTGATTTGGGTTAAAAGCAGGCAGTCTCTACTACCACTCAACAATATACAAACATCCCACATAGTACATGCAAACCTGTTAGAACATTGAGAAATAATAATTATAAAGAATATGCTTATGCCACCTATACATCATTCAAAGGATTTCATGCTAAGAAATTCCTTCGAAAAAACAAATTTGTACCGCTTAGCAACAATAAAGAACACAGGATAAAAATCGAATATTTTGATTTCATAACTACTATGAATATATATTAACCACTATGCACATAATATTTTTATTAGACAAACATTTAAAAATTATGACTAACGGAAAAACATCGACTTCCGGTCTAGTAGTGTCTAAGCTTCTAAGCTGTCTTCGGTACATTTAGTTATTTTATTTTTGTACTCTGTTAAGCCCATAGAGGACGCTAACTTTTTCGATGAAAGTAAAAAGGTCTAAAAAAATCTGCACGAAACGCCTACAATATCTTGAAACTGGAAAAATGATCGCAAAAAGAAACGATTTGAGTTTCTGCAACAAATTGAAAGTTTAGGATGCTCTCTATTTTTTGGTTCCAGTCGTTGAAGATTGGGAAATAAAGATTTTATCACGAATTCGGCAATGTCAATAATCGATACTTCGGTGGTTTCGTGATATCTGATGATGATTGCACCTGATGCTTATCTTATCAAGAGGTTGTGGATCCGGGCTAAAGAAAAAGGCTGATCAATTGTGAACCAGCTGTTATTGGATCTACAACAGCGACGATGAGATCCATATTTGACGTCCAATCCAGATCTGTACCAGCCAAAGATGATCAAACTAGTACAATGTATTAGTACGATATGAACGTGCGTTTTCTCAAATCGTCCAAGGAAATACACATGCAACTTCGCGTCTGCAGAAATATCCCGTTTTACTACTCGTAATGCGAAGATCGAACTTTTTCTGGGTCCACATACAATAACCAGGGAAGACATACAACACTTACTATTCGATCAAGTTGATGTTTTCAAAAATTACTTTTTTGACAGCTTTCAACTTCAGTAATGACTTTTGAATTTTTAAATGTCAACAATTGTTTTCGAATATTTAGACAACAATGACTTACAAGTTTTTAAAATTCAACGATGGCTTTTGAATTTTTCGATCAACAATATTATTTCCGAAAATATTCCGGAAACAAAGACTTCTCTCAAACTTCAAAAATACTTTTTTTGAATCTTTCAACTTCAACAATTATTTTTCCAGGAATATTCCGAAAACAAGGACTTTTCAAAGTTTAAACTTTAACAATGGCTTTTGAATTTTTCAACCAACAATTATTTTCAAACATTTTGTCCAACAATGAATTTAAAACTTTTTAATGCCAATAATGACTTTTTAATTATTCTACGTCAACGATCATTTTCGAAATTCAGGCAACAATGATTTTAATACGTTTTCTCTAAAATAAGGAACAATGACTTTTCTTATATTCAAACATTTCGTTTTGACGTCAGAAAAGGTTTTCCAAGATTTCTACTTCAACATTTTACCTCGAGTTTATTGCTTTGTAATAATGCTTTCTTATATGAAATTGATTTTTTTGTGTGGCTGTGTGTGTGTTCTCTATATAAATCTGCAATTTCAGATCGATCTCCGCCAAATTTAGCATATATACCAAACAGCACCCGACTTGAACGATGGGCTACATTAAAAGTTTGTCAGATCAGGGCAAATGCCAGAAATGTGCAAAAAAACTGTCATGTAACAACAGTTGCTGGTCCTCAAAAATGACTTTTGGAATGTTTACTTTGGTTGCCGTGGTTCCCAAACAATTATGCGTTTCAAGCATGTTTATCCTTTTGCAATGGTTTGCCATTTTTTTAATGCTCCCGGTATATGGAGAAAACCCGGGCAATGACGGGTATTTTTGCTAGCACTGTATATACAATTGATTTTCTGTGTGTGTGTGCGCGTCTGTGTATATGTTCTCCATATAAATCTACAACTTTGGACTAATCTTCGCCAAATTCCGCACACATACCAAACAGGACCCGACTTGAATAATAGGCTACTTTTAAAGTTTATCAGAGTTGGGCAAATGCACGAAATATGGGCAACAAAGTGTCGGGCAACAATTGTTCTTGAGCAAACAATGGCTTTTGGAACACTTACTTTAGTTGCTGTGGTTCCAAACAATGCGTTTCAGAAATGCTTATCTCGTTACAATAGCTTGTCACTTCAACGCTCCCATTATACGGAGAAAACCCGGGCAGAGCCACTAGTGAGTTTATAAAAATACAGACGCATATTTACTGGTAATAACGGAATGTGTGTGTGTTGATTTTTAATCATTTCTTAATTTTAAAGACATAGATTCAGCGCGCACACATACACACAGCTAGGAATATCTCAGACAATATCTAAAGCTTGTCCCGGCATAAAACTAAACGTTCGTTTATTAAAGTTATTTCATAACGGGATGTCAAGGTACTTGATGACTGCGTCTTGAATTCAGTCTGTAACATAAAATTTCGGAGAAAGTACCGTATTATATATATTTTGGGAGATTCAAAACCTGTGCACCGATTCAGCGCGCCGTGGAAGCCAATCTGTACTGCGAGGCATCTGAAGCTGTAATCTCGATTCCAAAAATACCACAAACGTAATCAAAAATACATAAATAAAATAAAATAAAAAATATATAATAAAGTAAAATAATAATTCTTCGGTTATGCTATAACGAGTTTGTTGGAAGGGGGGAAAAACTTTTGTAAAAAAACCAACACAGGATACGATTAAATCATTTTTTAGAAGAACTTGAATTCTCCCACCCTAACATATTTCGCATAATAAAATATGAATACGTAGCTCATACCTGTTCCTCTTGGACCTGTATAACCGGTCTCGATGATGATCTAGTCACCCATAATATATAAACTACACACATTCTTTTCTCTCTTTTACCCCTTTTTTTTTCCTCTGTCTCCCACAAATACTATACAATTCGACACATGATAACAATAGCGATTGGCCATTGCCCCGTAGCTATTACACCTGACAAAAGTGCATGATAAGGACAATTTCACTTTTCGATATTTCATAGCAAGGAATGAGAAAGTTAAATCATCTATCAATGCTTAGAAAAAAAAGGTCTTCAAAGTATCACCCGCGGGCCACATTTGACCCTCGGAGCTTTTTTTGTCGTGGCCCGTCCATCATTTTCAGAAAATGGTTGAGAATATTGAAAAACGATTAATCACAGCATTAACTAAATATATGATTCTGGAATTAACGAAAGAAATGATTTGGGAATTAATGAAAGAAATGATTTTGGAATTAATGAAAGAAATGATTTTGGAATTAATAAAAGAAATGATTTCGAAATGATGACAGAAATTATTTCGAAATGATGACAGAAATAGTTGCAGAATCTAAATGAAAGTAATAATTCTGGAATAAATGAAAGACATAATTTTCTAGAATAAATAAAAGACATAATTTTCTGGAATAAATTAAAGAAATAATTCCAGAATAAATTAAAGAAATAATTCCAGAATAAATTAAAGAAATAATTCCAGAATAAATTAAAGAAATAATTCCAGAATAAATTAAAGAAATAATTCCAGAATAAATTAAAGGAATAATTCCAGAATAAATTTCGAAAATTCGGAACTAATGGAAGAAAAATCTTTAGAATTCTGGAAACGAATGATTTCAGATTTAGTTAATAATTCTGATAGTAATTAGATAATAAATAATAATTCTGATAGTTGGAAAAATTATTTCCCAATTAATAAAAGAGTAATTGTATAATTACTGAAAGAAATGATTCAAAGATATCTTGAGATGGAAAATACAGTTGACGCTCTCGATATAACGACCCCCCTCTGTCCCGTCGAAAACGGGCGTTATATTGGAAAGGTTGTTGTATCGAAAGTAAAACATATATGATAGTTGTTCTGTGAAAACATTTGGAACTTATCCTACCAGTCGTTGTTTTGGAATGATTGCTATAACGTGGAGGCCATCGTAAAGAGCGTAGACTGTAATTTCAGAAATAAGTAGTTACAGAATCATTTAAAATAAAAATACAGTCAACGCGCGCTCGCTATAACAACCCCAAGTAATAGAGACAAATCCATTACAACGACCGGTGGGATAAGTCCCAAATGTTTTCATATAACGACTATCATTTATGTTTTCTTTTCATTACAACGACCCTCCCAATATAACGTCCGTTTTCGACGGGACGAAGGGGGTCGTTATATCGAGCGTCGGCTGTACAAGGCCACAACAAGCCAAAATGCACAACGAAGTAGCTGAGGGGGAAAAAAAAAGATGCCCATGAAAAAACAATCTGATTCAGATTGAAATAGTGTGAGAAAATTAATCAATTTAATTAATAATTGATCAAAAACATTTTCAGAATAAGTCAAAAAAAATTAATTCAGAACTAATCAAAATTGATGATTAATGAAATAAATAATTTCAGAAAAAATAAAAGTCTTCAATTATTTTTTTCCGTATTTGATTGAGGACCCCCCCCCCCCCCCCATCGGCACCTTCTATTAAGATGACACTAAATTACATGAGTTGGTGGCCCGCTGGCTTCCCGGGAAGTTTCAATTTGGTCCGCAGTTTGTCTGAAAGGTTGAAGAAAACGGAGAAACGGTTGAAGAAAGGCTTAGAATAGATTTCTATTTCAAATTCCTCTTTGTTGTTTTTTTGAATCGAGATGCGAATGATACATGGTTTCAAATCGTTCCGCGAGGGATAAATAGCAACGAAACGAAATGCCTTTCATTAAATTTTTTTTTTTGCATTACAGCAAAAGCATTTGGTGCAAGTCAATTTGAAGCCAGAAAAAACCAAATCAATGTTGAAGTTTGCCTAATATACTTTTGCAGCATTTTTTCCCCTATTAAATGCTCTAAATGAGGATTAATCATTTGGAGAATTTAAATATGTTTCTTCTACTTTCTATGCGAAGAAAAGATGTTTCGGTTGGTTAGGGGTTCTAGATTGTTGTGTCGCAGGGAGTATTTATTATTATTATTATTTTTTAACAGGGTTGTGAATACATTAAATGGCTTACCTTCTGTTGCCTTGAATTCCTCAAGAGGATGTATGATACTAACGGTGAAAGTAATCAAGAAGCTATTCACAGTGAGATCATGACAACCATATTTTCATGGGCAGTGTATTATCATTTTAGGAAAATACAGACATTTTTTTCTGGATATTATGCAGAGGTGAACTCAGAAAGAAAAGACATCTGGTCTCTGCCGGGAATCGAACCCAGGTTCTATTGCAAACCAGGCACAAATGCACAACTAAAAACACCACTGGAGACACGACCCTGCTTTTCTTATTTCACGCACTGTGACGTTAGGCACTGAAGTAGAGGCATTAGTAGCCTCCCTTAACTTCAGCGAATGACACTTAGGTGGAATAGTAGAGGCATTACCCTTTATGTTTCTTAGTTTATTTCTCTGAATTATTTCTAATTTTGAGTTGCGGTATTTTGGCTACGACAACTATGTATATTTTTATGGACATCTTTTTCTCCCCAATGTTATTTATTTCTGTACATATACAATGGATTCCGCTTATGACGTTCCCATTCAGTACGACTAATTTTTGTGATCCCACTTTTACTTCTACGCATCGAGATTTCTCGATTAAAGCGTTCTCCCGCTTACAAAGCTTTTCATGGCGGTTTTTTGGAAAACGTTATCCCATCCAACATATTAGGTAGTTTACTTGTTGTGGCTTCAGAATTTGTATTCATAAGAAGGAAAAAAATAATTGGCTATATGCGTGTGGAGTTCCAAGTCAATCGAAGGAAGGATTCTGTCGCATTTATTAGTAAACTTTTTGAATGCAGTGTGTATATGGAGAGGAGTCTAGGCATCTCCTCTTAAATAAGTTAAGGCAGTGGTTCTAAAAGTGTGCCTCGCGGTTCCTGGGAGCTTCGCCAACCTTTGCCTGAGGTGTGATATTTGTGCTTTGAAGTGGCATTTTTATGTGTGTATGTACAATATCTACTAAATTACTCCAGAGACCCCGCAGTGAACCATGAATAGGGCAAGGGAGCCACAGGTGACAAATGTTTGAGGACCATTGTACTAAACTATTCTCGAGAGATGCAGATGAACCATGAATAGGGATTGATTGATTCTCCCAGAGGAATGTTTACAAGGTGCATGTAGCGTTTGGTAGTAGCATACATAGTCTTAATATGAATAGTCTTATATTTTTAAAATTGTAGTAATACGGCAGTATATTAATAGTTCTCATAGTCGTAATATGAAGGAATCTTATACGTACGAAATAAACTAGTTTTAACAATACTCCTTCCATATTAAACCTATAACTTGACTTCACGTTTATCGATCACTGCATATAAAGAGAATAATTTGAGAGTAACTCGCCATGCGTTATAAAGTATAATATTGGATTCAAGAGAAAAAAAAAATGACGGACTTATAAATAAAAATAAACCAGTAAATCTAAGGAAGTGAATAAATAAATGAAGATTTTAGAGAGGAACGTTGAATGTGTGTGTACATAATACACACTCACACGTATTCGCTGTGGAGATTTTCAAGCGCCTCTTTTCGTGGGAAATGCAATATCTCCAGAGAGAGAAAGAGAGAGAGAGAGAGTGCTTTTTTAAAAATGTTTTTAAACTTTTCTAGCCTTATCTAAACTTCCGCCGAATAAAATGTTCAAAATGTGTGAGTTGCACAAGAGAGAAGTAGAAAAGATGAGGAGTAGGATGGGGTCGCAGGTGGTCGTTTCCGGAAATCTCCTACCAACATCCTCGTCCTCTCACGGCCAGTGGCGTACTCTCACTCACATCCTCCCTCACGCTCCTTTTACCAGGCCACGTTGCTATGGGAACAGCATATTTCTTGGCTTCGAATCACCCCCACCTTCAATTACACCATTGCACATTCCGTCACGGCTTAAACTGCTTCCATATATTTATTTAGCATAACATTAAATCCGGGTTAAGCTCTCGGATTTCTTAAAATGTGCGTTTGTGGATACGTTAATACTTTTTCTTCTTTTATTTGCACTTTTTTTCCCCCCTACAGTATCGTAGGTAAATGATTTTTAAGCATTTAAGCATATGTTGCTCACTTGATGCCGATAAGTAAACAGACGGATGCATGTACAACCCTGGGTGTGAGAATATTCCCCGCTAAAAATGCGCTTATTTTATATTCAACTTAAGTTCTGTGTATGAGTGTTTATACAAGGATAAATGTGCCCCCCCCCATCATCTGAGATTTAGCTCAAATGTCAACTGGTTTGACATTAATAATGAAATTAGTAAATCATAGTTTACTTTAATAGAGAGCTTATTTTCCGTCATTAAAGATTAAGTTAGGTGAAAAGGGAAATTTAACTAAATTTTTTCTTGATTAAAAATATGAATAAGTTTTTCTTCTTTTAGTGAAATTCATTATAATTTCGGGAAAAATTATAATTTTTAGAGAAAAGGTGACATTTATCTTTAATGAACAGAGGAATATCAACAAAACATTGACTGTTAGCATATGCAGTCGGTCACGCTTGATCGTTGATATCCGATTATGCGGGGAACAATTCATTTGCCATTTTACAACGTTGAAAACTGATTAAGAACCAATATTAATATGGCTTCTCTAAAAGAATCAGACATCGAAAATGAAATAATATAATTTCCCTCCATTGATGCAATTATTGATACATTACAATGATCACAACACCCAAGAATTTTGCTTTTCATTATGAAAGTTAACGCCTTCTATTGGCTCTATATGGAACAAAAATAAAATGATTATATGAACATATTGAAGGCAACTTGAAAACCTAGAGACCAGTACCTACTCTCAACCTAGTAACATATTTCCCGTTAATTCTGATGTTTCATTGAATAAAAACATTATGTATATAGTGGTTGTTGTGTATTAACAGTTAACGTGTATAAAATCGTAATACTCGATTCAAGCGGGAAAAAAATATAGGCCACCCCCTTAGTGGTCCGCAGCTAAGGCCAGTAGAATGCCCATAAAAAATAGTGGCATGGAACTGGCGAAACAAGCTTAATTCAGCTCAGCTCAAGCGGGAAAAAGTTGAAATTATCATAAACGGAAACCTTTAAAATTGCCTCGTGGGAGAAATTCTGGTGCTATATTTAAGGCCATAGATGAACGCTGCTGTGATAGGCAAGCTCGGGTTTGGATTGAAAGATTGCGGTGATAAAGTTACAGACAGGGGACATCTCTGTGCTAGTTGCATGCAAATGCTCTAAAACCTTTGCCCCGCCCCCCCCCCCGGCGATCTTGCCCAAATCATGATTTACCTGCGGCTCCCCAGAATAGTTTGGTAGATATTTTAGCATATAAAAGAACTACTTCAAAGCATAAATACGCACAAAAATCAATATCTTTTGCTGGTCGTGACGCCCTTGACAATGTTCGGCCACGTCCACTTTGAGAAAACACTGTGCTAGTGGGATAGAATAGTTTCTTTCAATATTTCAGTTCTTAGGGAACCTTTAATGATTAAGAGACCTTTCCACAGAATTCAAACAAACATGAATTTACTTTCTTTAATAGGCAGTAATACCGTGGAGTTACGCTGTAAGTGGGACTGACACTAAGCGTGTAAGTCGAATTCGCGTAGGTCGGGTACAATTTTGCAAATACATTATATAACATTGGAACCAATGTTTTTGAAAAACCAGTATTTCCGAAGAAAATAGCAATTTAAATGAATGTTTTTCCTATATGAAAAAAATGCAAATATTCTCAATATTTTTACGTACAAAAGAAAGACACGTGTAGTACAATACTTAGTTTTTTCGTTAACCGAAAGGACTGTGCCTCTTCTGTCAAAGAAGGGTAATTTTTTTGTTAATTTCTTTGTATAAAATGAAATAAAGTGTGTATGGAGAAAGTTGCAGGAGAGGGATCAGATGTATTATCAAAAAACGTTTGCATAGCATCGTTTTGAACTCAACGTATTAAATGGTGATCAAATCATTCTTAAATGGCGGGAGTGTTTCCAAATGGTTCTAAGGCAAATTGATTTCCAAAATATCTTGCAAAGTCAGCTTTGCTACATGTTGTGTTAAAAAAATGGACAAGAAAAGGACAAGAAACCTATATACTTTTACTTAATTACAGCATCATCGTTGAAGTATTGTTCCAGCTATATGTGGTATAGCAGACGGTACAAAGCCCAAATCACGCACAGATGATACTTATAGTATTCCTCATAAAGCGACGTGGCATCTTTGAAAAAAAAATAGCGTCCAATCTCACCGGAAAGAACCACCATCGCAAAGATGAGCACCGATGATGAAATATAACTGTTGTGCTTGATATACATTGTGCTTACTTGCGAATTATTAGGCATTGGTAAGACTTTTTTTTAATAGTGTGATCTTCACGTATTGCCAAGAGATACGTAAGATCTGTTCAAGGAATTTGTTAGTTTTAGCGCGCGCGCACACACGCACACGCGCGCACACACACATGCCCGAACCGGGATTCGAATCTAGACCTTCCCAGTCAGAGACTAGCTCCCTATCCACTACTAAACCATACATGTACCTCGTCTATATTCCTCTGCGGTACCTCTAACGAATTCGTACATGTTGGAATTTGCGTATACGTGTAGTGAAACCTGACGTGAAGTTTGTTTCTGTGTAATGCTTGTTATGTGTAGTGCTCTGCCATCTGTCACCAGTTTTTTCTTCTAGCTATGAGTGAAGTGTAATGATTGAATAATTAATTGTATCGTTGAGTAGGCCTGTTGCTCTCTGTGGCGAGACTTTTCAATGGGGGAGATCTGCTCGCATTTGCGCCTTGAAGTTGGGAACCACAGAACCAAGCTCCCTAACCACTGGACTGCCAGGCGGCAAAAGTTGAAACTTTTGGGAAGTTGTCTGAGGATTAAAAAAAGCACGCACTCACGCGCACAAACAAAAACATATTTTCCCGGGTGGCAATCGAGCGACACTGACGATAAAGCGAGGGTGTTCAACCTATAGCGGAATGCGGGTCACTTTATTGATTTGCAAACGTATCACGGACCATTTAATTAAGTGATCTGTTAATGTGCTGGGGCCTCTTGAATGATCTGGAACTCCACCGCGGATTATTTAAGTACTCTGAAACTTTTCCGCAGGTCACTAAATTCACCTGCATATGCGCTGAAAGGCTGCTTGAGTGATCTGAAACTGTGGAATAGGTAATTCAAGTGATCTGCAAATGTACTGCGGGTCGCTTGAGTGATTTGGAACTGTGCCGCAGCTCACTTAAGTTATTCGGAACTATACAGTGGAACAGTTAAATTATTCGAAACTTTACCGCGGGACACTTAAGTGATCTGGAAGCATGTCACGCACCACTCAAGTGATGTAGAACTGCACATCGCGAGTCACTTAAGGGATCTGGGAATATGTCACGGTACACTCAAGTGATGTGGAACTGCACCACGAGTCGCTCATGTGATTAGGAAATGTGTGATTAGGTATTTTGGTCACGGGTCACAGCAGATGATTCCGAGGGCCACATTCCACCATGCGTTGGGCATGTCTGCTACAGAGCATCATGGGGACATTTTGAAGTAGTTTATCACAGTTCCCCACTTGGTGGCTATATCTAAAAGCAAGAGATAACCCCGGTATTCCATATTACTCGACTATTCCGAACTTCCTATACATATATTCATATTGCTTTGAATAAGACTAACCACATTGTAGCTTTTGCAAGAAAAACATTTAAATAATGTGAAACACACACACAACGAAAAAAATATCTGATAATGATTTTTGTCTTCTTCTCATCGATGAAGTCATTCTTCCTAAAATGGAAGCGACGGATAATTTCTTGACATAGTCACTGACACTAAACCCTTTACATTGAATTGAAAAAAAAAATCAGATAGTAAGCAATAAACATATCATGGGCTCTTATCAATGATCATTTTCAAGGCAGCGGAAATGCATGACGAAATGCCACCACACAACACACAGCAGCTGCCAAACTTACACGACAAGCCAACTTTCTTGACGGATTTCTCATTTTTTTTCCCCTCGAGTGCGTGACTCACCGTTTAATTTACAATACACTACTGATAGACGAATCCTCTCAACCCACGCCAAGTTCTACACCAGACATCATCACATACACACTCCTCAATTTATTATTATTATTTTTTCACACCTACGTTAACGAGCAAAATGAAAACTGACGAGACGGGGTTTTGAAAGAAAAACTTCTACGGGGGCATGAACTGGCGGCGAATAAGCACCATCACGAATAGAGAGGATTAAGCAAAGGAGGGAGGGAGGACAGACAAGAGAAGCCAACAAAGTATTCCACCAGCATCATGTACTGTGTTGTATTAGCTAACTAACTAGGCTTGTTGGTGGTAGTGAAAGATTTTTTTTTTTTTTTTTTGTAAGCGTAGGCGATCGTTTCTTTGGCACAGAACGAGCAGGAATTCCAGTCCTTGACCTCCCGACCCTCTCTCTACAAGCCATAAAAACTCAAGAACTTGGTTAGTGTTGTTTTTTTTCTCAAGAGGGATGGAGATGAACCAGAATGTATGTATATAACCGTCGTGTTACCCGCATATACACACGCAAGAGAGAGAGAGAGAGGGAGAGAGAGAAATGTATATATACGTATACAAATTTTTTATTATTCACTTCTCTTCAACTGCGCACTATTTCTGCGAAGAACTGCGTGTGCAGATCCTAATTTGAATACTTGACATAAATCAGCGGAATAACAGAGAGGATGCAGTTTCCATTTTTTTTTTCTTTTACTTTCGGGACATTTAATGGACGGGAAATAACAGGAAATGACTCAAGTGGATGAAGGAGAAAAATTGTCGTAATAAAAAAAAAATTTTCTTAATGCAATTTTTTCACTTTTATTATGGCTTATTACTATTTACAGATGGCGCAATAACTTCAGTTAAGAAATTTTCAGTTGCCGAAACTTGATAATTTCACGTATGATGAAGGTTTTTCCACAACTAGTTGCGATATATCTTGAACTTTCTGATTGCCGTAAGCTCTTCACACCTGAGCAAAAACTGACCATTAAAAAAAAAAAACCTGTTTTTGATTTGTGTTCATTGTGTGCCAGAAAAAATATTTCTTTAGTTTGAGGAACAGATCGAAGTTTGTTAGAAGGGAACTGTAAAGTTAACCTCACTCAAAGAAATATTGATGCATGATATCAAGGCCGTAACTGGCGGGGGGGGGGGGGACAACTGCCCCGGAGTGCAAAATTTAGGGGGAACGGCAATTTTTGGTAGGAACAAAAAACACCGTGTTAAAAAATTATCGAATTTTAAAGTTGGGGGGGGGGGCGGCAGGAAAATAATGTTTGCCGCAGGCGGCAAAAATCCTAGATACGGCCCTGCATCATATAGTACAGGGTGTTTCATAAATTAGTAAATTGCATAGAAATTCATAAAAATTGAAATAGCTCGTGAGGTTTGAAAAACTATTTTCAAGCTGGGGGTGCTTGAAAGACCGGCAGAAGTGATTGGAAATGAACTTTCCTTCAATCTTTTCTCTGTCTGTAACGTTCATACAGCTTCATCCAAAGATTCGTGGCTGAGGTAAAACAAATTCACCACCACTGGTTTATCCAAAAATGCCAACATCACATCACAAGCAAAATCTTATGTAAGCGCCAGTAACGAGCTATTAATCGCACACCCTAAATTTTATTGAACTCTAAGATTTGCATATATATATACTTCCAGTGATTTGCTCTTGTGCAGCGCTCTCTATCGCCGAAAATTGGAAATATTTTTTCTGCATAAAAAAAATCCCCGTTCGTAATACCGTCGACGCCCAATATAATAATCCCCTTCGTTCCATCGGAAACGGACGTTATATTGGGAAGGTCGTTGTACTGAAACTCAAACATATATGCTAGTCGGTCTATGAAAACATTCAGGACTTATCCTACCAGTCGTTGTAATGGAATGGTCGCTATAACGTGGGGTCATTATAACGACTGTAATAACTTTTTCGCACACCGCATTCCAATTGTTTCAATTTTTGTGATTTTTTAAAACTATTTACGAATTTTTGGGATACCCTGTATATACGATTGTGATCGTGAACTCTTGATATATGTACTTTTACACGTAAAGGACAAAAACTACGCAGCAATGAATGTCAGAAATGCGGTTTAGGTTGTAACTGCCTATTTAGGAGTTGTACTGGTACGTACAACTTCTGGTCGGCTAAAGTTGGTTTTCTGTGGTTCCCAACTTCAAGGCGCAAAAGCGAGCCGATCTCCCAGTTAAAAAGTCTCGCCACAGAGAGCAACAGTCCTACAACGATAAATCATTCAATCATAACACTTCACTCATAGTTGGAAAAACTGGTGGCAGATGGCAGCACTACACATAACAAGCATTACAGAGAAACAACAAAAATTTCACGTCAGGTTTCACTACACGTACACGCACATTCCCGCATGTACCGATTCGTTGGGGGTTCCGCGGGGGGGGGGGGGGTTGTGGGTGAGGTGCATGTGTGGTGTATGAGTAGTAGGTAGGGCCTTCAAAAAATGGCTCGGGAATCCATGATGTTCTTAAGTCAGCCACCTCGTTGGGCAATTTGCCTGTTGTGGCGTTGTATTTGTATTTGTAATGAGAAAACACGCACACAACGCAAGAGAAATAAATTATCAAAGCTCACTGTTAGACATTTCATGCTCGAAGTGTCAAATTTAGGTGGATAAATTCCATAAATGTGTCTACCATGTGAAAAAACAGAGTTGCAAATGATCACTGTGAGGGATTAGAGTTCCGTTAGATAAACATGTTTTATAAGCATGCCAAACGAAGCAATTACTGACAAGAAAAATGCATTGAAAATAAGACATTGTGAATGAAGAGATTTATAGAGTAAATTTAGAGAGATCCATGAGTAAATTTAAAGAAAAATTCAAATGCAAATTTAAAGAGAAATCCAAATGCAAATTTAAAGAAAAATTTAAACGCAAAGAGGAATTCAAATGCAAACTCATAGAAATCCATGAGTAAATTTGAAGAGAATTTCATCAGTGAATTTTAACAAGGAATTTGTTTCACTTCTTGAATAGTTTTCATCTAATAGGTCTCTAATATCATCTAAATAGGACACTGCAGCCTAAATGCGTTTGGTATATACAATATATATATATTCGCGTACAAAAATGCTTGTTCTAATGTGCTTTATCAGCCCTTAAAGTTTGTCCCATGAGCTCAGAATCACACTTGGGATCATTACTTATCATGTGTTATTCTGTTATGGTGTCTTTTGATAGAGCGAAATCTTCCGAGTTATTAAAATACGAAATACAGCGTCAAAATACATTTGAAATATATATTTCACAATTCCTCACAAAGCTTTGTTATCTACTGTAATTCCCTCCAGGTGATTCTGAAGAGAAATTTTGCAACACAAGGGAATTCTGACGTTGATTGTGAAGGGAAATGTTAACTATCGCCTGGCATAGAGTTTGCACACGCAAAACTAACTTGTTTGCTTTAAAACTCAAATAAACGACATCGTGAATTAATGATTTATTGTGTGCACCAACTGTGAAAGAGAGATAGAAAAAAAAATAGAGGCAAGAACAAATGTTTGACTTTCACGTCGAACTTTCATTCAAATAACACAAAGAGAATATGGTTTACATGTAAACATGAATGAATAATTTGTATAATATGCATGGTTTAACTCATTTCAGCGATGAAGGAAAACGCAAATATAAGCCTACCACCGATTAGTATCAATTTCAATTTTAATGATGGAGCAAAAATGAAATATTTTTCAGAGTTTTGAAGAAAAAAAAAATTATTGTTTTAGGATCGGAAGGAAATTTTTTTTTCCAAAATTTTTTTTTAAAATTGAGATAAATAAGAACATAAGAGAGTTATTATTTCAAACATAAACCGCGTTTGGTGAAATATATATATATTTTTTTTAAACACGTGCACATCTGTACATTTGGACTTTTATCGATAGATATCTACTGACATTCTTTGCAAGCGAAGCGGGTGCAGTTTACAATAATATTAGTGGTGTATGCTCTTCGTGTAGTCCGTTGATAGCTTCCTGACCACCGGACATACGACAACGACAGCGATTCATTGCTATGGCGTGTAATTTCGAATCAAAGCTGGGTTAAAGACATTCAACGAACTTTGCCTTCGCTCATAGCATCCGCACCAGGATGATGACAGCAAGGTTCTTCAATTTTGGTTTAAGAAAAGGCCGTTAGAACATTCGAATCACGGTGTCAAACGCAAGCGCAACATTAGAGACGGTTGGTCCCAAGCATGGCTCATCACGCACGTTCTCCACAACTTGCCTAAAACAGTCTCACTCATTTGAACCTTGAAACAACAAATTTCCACTGCGTTGTGACAGGTACTGTAACATGCATTGCGGTCGAATAATTTACCTTACTCCATGTCATTTCTATCACCAGCACGAAACGCACCCATACTGACAAACCGTATATGATACTTCTAAACATGCCCCTTGGGCAATATCCAATGAATTGGCACATTCCGGAAGGTGTTGTATGTCGGCCTAACGCATTCATGATGTCAGAATCTAAATAGTTTAGTGCTCGAGAAGTGCTGTCATCTGTCTTCTATGATAGGAATGAAAGTGGTGAATGCCGGAATTTTCGTTTTTACGTTAATATCGTCTGTCTGGGGAAAATTTTCGAATGAGTGATTGGTTCTTCGCATTTAAGCCACGAAATTGGATCGTAACTTCCACTACTAAAACTGTTACTAATACTATACCTCACACGCACATTAGTAAACATTCCTCTTGAGAACTAAGCTATTGACGTATTCAAAATAATGCCAATTTATGTGCAAGAGAAGTCAACAGACGGCTGTGTATGAGAGAAAAAGCGAAACTGTAAATGAGTGAGTCCTGAAAATATATTGCCAAACATACTCAAAATAGCCTTCCGATCAAATACCCCTTTGAATCTTCATATACTTCGGTTGTGGTCAATGTTAAGCAATAAGCATATTAGTCACACAGCTGATCATTAGCTATAGATAAAATTTTAACGAAATGTAAAAGCCGAATAATATGACCCCGATATACCGTATCCACGTATTTGAAATAAAGTTATAAAATATTCCAAGTATTCTTGATACATTTAGATTCTGCCGCCCCCAGATTACAGTTTTATATTTTGAAAACATCGAGAACAGAAAGAGAGAGAGTCACGAACGGAAATACAGTCAACCCCCGATGGATCGGATATCAACGCGATTCTAGAACACAATATCCGATTGAACAGAGTGTATCAGATTATGCGGGGAACAATTCAGCTGTCATTTTGCAGCGTTAGTATGGTTTATATATTGATAACTGATGAAGCATCAGCATTAGTAAAGCTTCTGGAATAAATCAGACAACAAAAATTAAATGAAAATTGTATTTAATTATTCTGATAACTATAATTAAGATTTTTACTTTTCATCAGGAAAGTTAGTGCCCCAGCGCCCTCTATTTGCTTAAAAGGGAACAATAACATAATTTTTGCCAACGTGAGTACTTGGAGCAGAGCACCTACTCTCAAATGTATTTTTTTTTTAATCTTTACTCAGTAACATATATTTTCCATTAATTCTAAATGGTTCATTCAATGTAAACATTATGTGCATAGTGGTTGACATGTACTAACACTTGACGTATGAGGTGCAATATTCGATCAAGCCGGGGGGAAAAGTCGTTAAAATTATCATGTTAATCGGGGTACTTTGACATTATCTCTATGGGGGATTTTTTGGTGCAGGAGGATATTATCCGTTTCAGCGGGGGTATCCGTGTAACCGATTAATCGGGGGCCCACCAAAAAAAAAAGATAACCTTGGAACAGAAAGGAAAGTCAACGGTGGAAGAAGAAAGAAAAGAAAAAAAAAATTAAATAATATAACCGGAACCGAATGAATACTAAAAATGAATAAAAATCGAAGCAACGTGGCTGATAACACTTATGAACGTAATTAAAAATATAAAAAAAAAATAAAGGAGGCATCTCTTGAAACCGTCTTCTCTCATTTTCTATCATCGAACGTTGAAACAAGTCTCTGTAGTCTCTGAGAAAAAAAAACAAAAGAAAAAACAAGAGATACAAAGACTTTTTTTGAATGAGAAGGTAGAAGAAAAAATAAAAATGTATAGGAAGAGTGGGTGGGATATATACTGGCAAGAGATGGAGGGTCTTGTGCTGAAAGAATGCAGAAAAGTATGTTTCTCTCACTCACACACTCTCTCTCTCTCTCTCTCTCTTCACTTCAAGATGGACGACAAAGCAACAGCCAAGAAGCTCAAGAAAGAAGGGGGGGAAAAAAACAAAAAACACAAATAACAAGAGGAAAAAAAAGGACGGTGGGAAAATAATGCAAGGTAGGGGGGATCTGAACGTCTGGAATACGTCTGGCAAGAAAAGAAGAACAACAACAAGAAGCAGGACAATCCTGTTATAGCGAGAGGCAAACGGCCTCAACACACTATTGCCCCGCTAGTCACGCCATCATGATGCCACCAGTAGGACTCAAGATACCAAGTGGAAAGAGGGGGGGGGGGGTAAGACTGCTAGTCTAACCACGAAGCACACCTCTTCCAGTTTTACGGGTGGGTTTTATTACAACGAAAGACTGAGAAGACTGTAGAACTGGTTATAAAAAAATTAATATGGAGTCGAATTCGGTTGTAATGACATTCAACGGAATGCGAAGTTATAGCGTAATAATTCCCTTCATTCCAAGATGAGGCCTTTCTACAAACATAAATTATTGTATAAATGATTTCTACTTATGTTTTACGCCCCCAACACATGCCAAACATAATTTTAAAAAGATTCGAAGCGTAGCAGACTTAAATTTTCTATTGAACTGAAAATTAGTTAATCCTTAAGTCCAGTGAGTGAGAAATGCTACAGAGGGTCTGCGGTGAAAATGCAATTCATGAAGGGGGGGGGGGAGTCAAATATGATAAATATATAAGATGAGAATATTCATATTTATTGAATGTGAATTCTCCATAAAGTATGCATATTTTTTCACTCGCAATTTTAGTAAATATTAAGAATTCAAGTAAGTTTCATTCAATAACGAGACATTTCGATAGCAAAAGTCGGGAAAAATTACGGAGATGCAGTGCCCTCATACATTCTAAAAATATTCCCGAATTCTCATGCCAATAAGTAAGTAGCAGCGTCAAACGTATAATTCTGTTTATCTTTTCTTTTTTATCGTTAGGTATCTAGAACAAAAGACGAATGTTGTGATGATGTGATCTTCAATTCTAAGATTAATCAATTCTCTAATTATACTTAGAGATTTTTGGATTTCACATCTTTGATGTGTGATTGCAGCATTGTTGAAAAAGTATCTGTCGTGCGAAGTATTGTTGAACAGTGACAGCATTGTTGAAGGCAACTGTTGAGATGGAACATTTGAAAAGTTTGACTAATTTTTTGAATGAAATAATTTTTAATAACATACTAGCTGATACCCGGCGACGTTGCCCGCCCCGTAAAAAATGTATATACGTATAGCTTATTAATTATTTCATAATCAATAAAACTTCTGCATCAAGTAAAAAAAAATTACTTTTATTTTTAAATATTTTAATTAAAAACTTCAGGCAATCGCTTGTGGGTACACAATATTTTTTGTTTTTCCATCTGGTGTGTAGATGGACATATTTTTGGGATTACCAACACGCGAACAGGCGATGAAAAGCTGTCCGTGAGAAATGCAAATATGTTGATTGCTGTCACTGCTACCTCTCCGCCAGACGAAAAAAAAAATTTTTTTTTAATGTAAAAAAATATATTAAAAAAATTAAAATTTCGAAAGAAAATACCTCTATATGTAATTATAGTCGATTTCTGTTAATTTCAATGCTATTTGAAGGGTATGAACTCAAAATTTCTCTTAAAGAAATTCATTGCCACCCACCCTTTAAGCCATGTATGGTAAACTCTTACCCGCGGACAAAATGTGGCCCTGAAGGTTATCTGATGTGGCTTGCCTCCTCATAGCTAATTTTGTTAAAATGAACTACGCGGTACATTTACAAATCACTTAAATGACCCGTGGCACAATTCCAGAGCATTTAACTGGCCCGTGGCACATTTAGAGATTACCTTGAATGGCATGTGGCACATTTAGAGATTACCTTGAATGGCATGTGGCACAGTTTTAGAGCACTTAAGCTGCCCCAGTGTGGTTCTACATCACTCAGTTTACCCACGGAACATTCCCAGATTACTTAAATGATCCGTGGCATAATTACGGATTACTTGAGTGATGCGTAGCACAGTTTCAGAGCACTTAAGCGGCCCGGAAACATTTCCAGAGCACTTGAAGGATCCGTGAAACATTTAGAGATCATTAAAGTGGCTCTGTAGGGAACTTATCAATAGGTAGAATGTTACTTCAGGTGCCCAATAACTATAGAAAGGTTTTCCGTTTTTGGCGGACCGAATAAGATGCCATTAAGAATATTTCATATCTTCATAAAGGGTGGTTGATTACGTAAGCATCACCCCCCCCCCCTCGCTTGTCATCAAAAGTCAGGAAATCGGAACCATTGATGCTGATGTAATACTTGAATGACCCCTAGGCAAGCAAAACTATCTGGCGCTTCCCGAGTTTTTTTTTCAATTTTCAATTACTGGGAAGATTGGAAAAGGGACAAACCATTATAAAGGAATAAAAAATGCTGTTATAATGGCAGCATTTTTAACGATTTCACAAACCATTGTAAAGGCATATATACACGTCTGAAACGCATTGTTGGGAACCACGGTAACCAAAGTAAACGTTCCGAAAGTGATTGTTGAGGCCCCAAAACCATTGTTGCCCGACAGTTTTTTGTCCATTTCGGGCATTTGCCCAGCTCTGACGAACTTTTAAAGTAACCTACGGTTCAATCCCGGACCTGTTTGGTATATATGCAAAATCTGGCGACGATCGGTCTAAAACTGTTGATTTGTATAAAGAGCATACATACATACATACATACATACTTTCACATTTATATATAAGATTTCTTTATTTTTTTACAGATTTTTTCATTGATTATTTTACACAAATTCTGCTGAACAGAATATCATTTTCAAGAACTTGAAAGCTCTTTAAAACGTCAATCTCGGTTGTAACAACAAAAATTCGTGGTTTCTTCAATGTCGTTAAAACCAAGTTTGGATAAATTTAGCTAAAATTCTAAGAATATTCACGGACACTTCTTCCTCCCTAATAATGTCAGACATGGCATTAATTTTTCCGTTTCCAAAAACGTATTAGTGTGCTTCACACCTAATCAATCATGAATCCAAGACATATGCTATTTTCTCATTCCAAAAAGCCATCTTCACAAGAATGAAGTTTTAATTCTTTTTAAAGCCTGAAGAATTACACGCATCGCATCTTAAATTACAATCTATTGTTAAAACAGCTGAAATAATGGTTACGGTATTCTCAGACTCTCTCCGGAACGGGCC
Organism: Pholcus phalangioides; assembly: GCF_987345545.1. Taxonomy (NCBI): domain Eukaryota; kingdom Metazoa; phylum Arthropoda; class Arachnida; order Araneae; family Pholcidae; genus Pholcus; species Pholcus phalangioides. Next base: position 16,834,354 of record NW_028301615.1, on the reverse strand, counting down.
AACTTTTATGAGAAAAGGCATGGCCACGATAAAGTGAAACGATCAAGGAAACGGGTATAACGAACGTAAATGCGCTCACTTTATTCCCTATTGCAGACGTCTCCAAAGTGTCCAAATAATATAATTTAACGTCCCAATAAGGCTTCAGCGAAATACAAATTGGTGTTATTATCCCATAAACTTCATACAAACAATTTCCAGAAGCGGAAATCCGAAACTACACCATATATCTGTATTGTTACGATTCATATACTTGAAGAATCATGACTTACTTTTGAACTTTAATGGGCGTAAGTTGTATTTGTAACAAAAAATATATAGACAATGTATCATGTAGTATAACATTGTGTTAAATTACTCAAAAGCCCGAAATCACACTATCTTGGAGCCGAAAGTTGAAAAAATTGGTACAAGAAATAAAAAGAATATCTAAAGAAAAGAGTGCAAGTTACGTTCGTGCTCAGGTAAATGACGCATTACAATGATGAAAGAAGTAAATTTGTAGATGCGTGACAAATATATTAAGTGCATAACGTTTGTACGTAAAAGAGTACATGTTATGATCACATGATCAACTTATGAAATACGTGTAACAAACATAGGAAAAACGCTAGTATACCTATATAAACGTCTCAATATGGCTTCAGATATTATGACTTTTATTAAAACATAATGCATGCTTTTCACTGGGCTCTTATACGCACTTCAAAACACATTTCGTATATTTATCACATACTCATCGTATTTCCTCTCTTATGCAACATGCCGTAAAATTCGAGGTATGCCAGTTTTTTCAATGTCGGGGGTCTGATCTGTGCCCGGGGAAAGCGCGGTTCAATGAAGATCACTATGAATTCAGAAAATTTAATGGATTTTTAGAATAAAGATATCTGAGAATTTTTCAGAATCTTTGTTGGGAATATGGGTATTCCCAACATGTTTGTCTTCCTTGCTGTTTCCCGACATGCCGGCTAATGAGAGGAATATGGTAATATTTCAAAAAAACATCCTAATTAAATGCATATTAAGGTCTTAATACGTGTATGTATGACTTTTAATGGGCCTTTATTACAAAATATTCATTGGACATTCATACACATACATATAACGACCCTCATATGCATCTAATAAAGATTTTCATAGGCCATTATGCACATTTCAAAACCGTAATTGGACCTTCATAATATTTCAAAAGCTTCACACATCAGACATTCACATATCTATTAATACCTTTATTGGAATACGTATTAAGAAATTGATTTGCATGTGCCGGAAATCTGATTCGTTAAAATCTCAATATTTTATTCCATGTTATAAGCCAGTGTGATCATAACATGATCCTAAAGTTATACATAAATAAATATTAAAAGACATAAAAAGCGTTAAATTTATATCTCAATAGAAATTATTGAAAAAATTAATAATTCAGTAAACATGTACATGCACAAAAACTCATGTACCGTCTAATTTATTATAAATGCGTCTAGGGATATTGCAAAAAACATGGATATTTAATCAAGTTGGAATCGAAAAAAAAAAATACGCATATAAATTGGAACAAATTGACTGTAATAATAAATTTATTTGATAAAAAGAAAGATCTTATTTACATTTTTGAATACCAATTCGATGCTTCCTCATTTACTCTTTTTTTATATATAGCATTACTAATCATAATATTTTCATCCACAAATACACCGCTACATTGAAAAAAAAATAATAGTTTGACGTGGAAAATAAAAATTAAAAAAAAGGAAAAAAATTAAAAAAAAAACTATTCATTCTCCGTAGGGAGAATTTTTTTCCCCTTAGTTTTTATGAAAATCTTCATCCCGGAAAATGATGTCTTCATTTACCGAAAATATTTCGATATTAATTTTTATTTTTTGTGTAAGACGGAATTATTTTCTTAGAAGGAGGAATTTTTTTTTCTCTCTATATATAGAATCAGTGTTATTTTAGGGGGAAAAAACAACTTTTTTTTTTAATATGTTTTCCTTTACTACGAGTAAATTGAAATTCAGAGACACATTAAATTATTGAAGTATTTTGAAAATATATGAAAACAAGTTTTTATTTATTTAATTTTTTAGCTTAGCGGCTCTCCTTATTTGCACACGACTAACCCACGTACAAGAGACTGTATCAATGTTGCTGCAATTTATGCAGTCAAAATCTTCATGGAAAATTAAAATCGCCATTTTTTTTCTGATGCATTGGCCTCTACCTTCTTGTTCAGAAAAAAACCTTCTGATGCATTGGATTTCTCTACCTTTTGTTCAGAAAAGTCCTGATTCGTTAGTCTCAGTGTACACATTTTGTGGGAGCATTATATATTATCATTTCATGAAAGAGAATGTCATAAATTTAACCTATAATTTTGTTCGAGGCCCGTTGATTTGTCAACGCAAGGTAAAAAAAGTTCATGAAATTCCCACCAGGTGGCATTTTGTTTGACCGCATCGTGTAGTGCATATCTGATTTAGTATACCTAGAAACTTCTTTCATCGCTCTATCTTCATCATTCAAAAGTTCTCATGTACAATGACACATGCGCAGCCTCTTACAATCATTTTCAACATCTAAGAATCATTTTGGGATGCCCGGGAGCAAAAGGATAATGTCTCAGAGAGATAAAGAACATTATAAATTTTACGTTATCTTGAATAACTCCTGAAATATGGCAGATAAGAATCATGAAAGTGGCGCAGTTGTATAGCAAGGAATATGAGTGCACGCTAAATGATAATAACGGTTAAAATGCCAAATCAAGAACGACCTTCACGGCAAGAGATTTCTAGACGCAAAACCAGTGATCGGCCCATAGGCTAGATAATGTTCTGAATAGTATATCAGTTGAAGAGCTCCAAAGTGCTTGCAATAAGTGGTTGAGAAAAAAAATGGATTGATGAAACGCTTCGAAAAAAAAGTAAAATTTCCCTAAATGCATACATTAAAATTGAAAGAAAAGAAATTCAATGCAGTCTGTGTTCGGAGTAGCACCAATAAATGTTTCAAGTGAACTAATCTATTTTGTATTTTCCTTGTAGTTCATTCGAACATATTGAGGTTTAAAAAAAAGTTCTGCCATTCTAGCACCAATATCTTCACGGAGCACAGTTTAGGAACCAGTGGCGTAGAATAATGAATGAAATCGAGGAAAAACGCTCTATATTTTTCCTCAAGCTTTAAAAAAAGTGAATACAAATTAATCGATCAAAAAAATCGTAAATTTTGATCGATTATTCCAGACGTCCTTGTCAAGCTTCCACAGGTCTCACAGAACAGCGCTCAATGAATCCGCTATCTGTGGCGACGGCGGTGATTTTCAAAAGAGAAGAGGTTAAGCAAGCGTTCGGAAGACAAGAAAGTGGTTCGGTAACTCCATGATGTTCATGAGCGAAAGATTATTTCCCGCGATGGGACGTGTATGTAGTAGCACGAAGCTGATTGCCTTAAAAAGGCCACCGACACACGGTCCGGTGATTTTTTTTTTGTTTTACCTCTGGCGGCAATGGCGTAACATGAATTCCAATGACAAACCAACAGGCTCTCATTGAGAGCGACAGCTTCTTATTACGCATTCAAGATATCACTCACACGCACTCGGGTGAAATCCCCCCTCTGTTGGCATTGTTGGGATATTTTTCGCACGTGTTTGATGTGACATAGAATGGCAGTGAGAAAAGAAAGAAAATCATAGTAGAAAGTGGTACCAATGTCACAAGAGCAGTAAACCGTTAGGGAAAGAAAAATACTCGATTTTTTTTAATGCAGTCTGTTCATTTGAACCATTAAAATAATTATGATCTGTTTTAACAATGTCCATTGCATGAAAAACTTTAAAAAAAAAAAGAGCTCTCCCACAAAAAACTTTTTTTTCTATTAAGCTAAGGGCAACAATCACTTTCCAGAAGGATTCTACGAAGTAATTAGTAATCAAGAAAATATTGAACTTTTCAACAATGCTAAATGCATCGATCACTTTCATAACACACGCACGCACGCACGCACACACACACACACAAACAACAACACCACCAATCAAAACTCAACTTTTCAACAACGATAAATACAGCAATCACTTTCAACAAAGACTTTATGAAACAGTTGTTTTTCACCAATGTTAAACAGAACCGATTACTATTCAGTAACTCCAAGCACACCTATTACGTTTCAATCATGCTATGTTATGTAACAATTAAATTTTTTCAATAATGCTAAAAGAAACGATGATTTCTCAACCATTTTGAACACAAAAATTCCTATTCAACAATTCTGAATACAGAAGCTCTCGCTCAACAATGCTGAATACATAAATAGAATCTATTCAAAAATGCTAAAGGCAAAAGGCACTTTCCAACAGGACTGCACGAAACAAAGCTAAACTCAACAGTAATTTTCAAACAATATAATCACAACGAAGGTTTTACAACAGCGCTAGACGCAGACGCGCAGCTATCGCATTCCATTACAAAATATGTGTAAATACAAAAATGTGTGTAAAATATCACTGTTAAAAAAAATAAATAAAAAATGCATGTTTCTAAAGAAATTTTAACAGGTTTAGGATATGGGGGCTGCTGATTTTAAAACGAAAGCTGGGTTTGCCAAATTGGCTCTAGTTTTTTGAGATAATCCGTACTTCCAACATATATTTTACAGTGATTAATTTTTGCGTCGAATTTTTACTTTGAATTTTTTATTTATTTTCCTTTTTATTCAATATATTATCACATTTGCATCATGATCCATGGTCTTTATTTATTGATATAAAGTTTACTATATTGATTTACTTTTCTCACACTTTGAATATGATTTGTATGCTGCTTGTGTTAATTTTATGTTAAATTCAACTTTCAGTTTATCTCAACAAGAGTCAATATGAGAAAACTAATGCCATATTCGGAATCAGTGCCCAAAAATAAACCCAAATTCATTGCAATATCTTTGACAATGAATTACTGTATTTTGTATTCATAACGCGCAGTTTCAGTTTGATTTGTATGCTGATTATGCATTACCACTGAAATTAAACTTTCACTTTATCTCGACAACAAGAGTCAGTTTGACAAAACCATTGCCATATTCGGAATCAGTGCCGCAAATTCACCGTAAAGTTACTGAAAAATCTTTGAGGACAAGATCAGTGTTGAGCAGTGTAATCAATGAAAAAAAAGGAAATTCTGGAAAAAAAATTATAAATACAAATACAAATACAAATACAACGCCACAACAGGCAAATTGCCCAACGAGGTGGCTGACTTAAGAACATCATGGATCCCCGAGCCATTTTTTGGAGGCCCTACCTACTACTACTACACCATACATGCACCCCGCCCACACCCCTCCCCCCCGCGGAACCCCCCAACGAATCGGTACATGCGGGAATGTGCGTGTACGTGTAGTGAAACCTGACGTGAAGTTTTTGTTGTTTCTCTGTAATGCTTGTTATGTGTAGTGCTGCCATCTGCCACTAGTTTTTCTGACTATGAGTGAAGTGTTATGATTGAATGATTTATCGTTGTAGGACTGTTGCTCTCTGTGGCGAGACTTTTTAACGGGGAGATCGGCTCGCATTTGCGCCTTGAAGTTGGGAACCACAGAAAACCAACTTCAGCCGACCACCGCTGTGGGGTTCGAACCCGGATCCTCGCATCGCGAGTCCGTCACTATAATATATAAATATATTAATTTAATATATTAAATATATTAATTTAATATATTAAATATATTAATTTAATATATTAAATATATTAATTTAATATATTAAATATATTAATTTAATATATTAAATATATTAATTTAATATATTTAAATAATATATATTAAAAATTATTTAAATTCCCCCTCTCTCTAAAAAAATTAATCAAACTTTTCAAATGTTTCACGCAACATATGCTTTCAACAACACTCCACAAAGGCAATTACTTTTCACTAATGCTGCAATAACACACACATATCAATAATATTCCACATTGGAAGTAAAGAACAATTAGTTCATTCTTTTACCCATTTTCATCCACAAAAGACTGACCCCATCAAAAACAGAAAATTGCATATTTATAAAGAGGAAAAACGAATAAAATAAAGAGCTCTCATTTATTTGCCTCTACATTAAAACAATGACCAGTGTTGATTCTGAAACAAGGCCGAAAAATGTTGACCCAAATTTCTCAGGGAAAAAAAGAAAAAAAAAGTAAAATATTTCGCATATGGAGAGTCATGACTTAATGAGTTATCATCAACCTTATTTCGTAGTAATTAATATTGACCATAAAAAACCGAATGACCTCCATTCTGCCGAAATTAAAAACGAAGAAAGAAAAAACACGCTTTTTAAATACGCGTAATGTATGTTAAACGGGTATTTATAACCATAAAATATACAATAATAAAAATCTTGGCGAATAATAGAGTTACAAGCATTTGAAAAATCAAACACGTATCGATTTCGTTGTTGTCCCCGCTTTAATTTAAAAAACAGCCTTCATTATTACCAAGGAATGTGCAACCTTTTCAGTCTGCGAGTCAAATATTCAGTATTTCAGCTGCTCGCGGGACAGAAACTTGCATATATATATGAGTGACCATATGACTCGAATTTTACAGGACATTCCGGTGATTTTGGTTGTCCCAACTTTTCTATAAAATGTTCCGTTTTCTCCCCGCATTGAACAAACTTCACTTGAATTTTTAAAAATGGTAACTATATTCAAAAGTCCCGTTTGCAAGTACGGTGACCATACATCCCATTTGATCCAACGGGACGCATGTTAAATGTATATTAGTAAAAGGTTTTTCTTTCCTACATAACTTGTTGCAAAATGTTCAATCGTTCCATTTCTTTTCCAAGCTAAAATCCATGAATTTTGTCATTCAACCATTGTAAGGCATTAGAGAATGAAGTTTTCAAATTTATTTATATATACGAACTACGATAGTTTTTTAATCTACAACATACGCTTCATAGAATCCTTGAGAGTCTCTCGGGAAAAGAAACTTGAATCTGGGCAACTGAAAGAAACTTTTCAAGAACTGAAGGAAATGATTTTTTTTCCCTGAAAAATTTACCTTCAGTATAGGAAGACCATTGCAAAAGCAGCTCCACGTGTGTGGATCACAGCGAATATTACGGACCGATTACGACAACAAGTACGGAGATGATTGTTATCAGCGAGCGGGAGGAGAGAGAACACCTTTTGATAAAGAGTCTGATAACGATAACTTACGGTGAAAAAAGTTTTGTTAAAACTCAGCTTCAGAACACGGGGGAAAAGAAATTAAGTCCCGGTAACTATAAGCGAATTTTTACTATGTTATAATATTGGTCCGTTCCATTTTTTGGCAAAAGTGATAACAATACCCAAACAATACCATTATCACTGGTTCTAGTAAGTGACATCAACTGTATTATGATATTAATGATTCTCTCTCATAATTAATTACGATCAATTTTTATCACATATTTGCCAAATATGTACGTCTTTTTGGTGAATAACATGTTTACCCATTGGGACTCTATTAGTAGAGAAGTAGCCCTCTATTTCCCGCCACTGGAGATTTTTCAGCAACTTTAGTGATAGTTACCCATTTTACTTACCTTTGACAATTTTTTGGATGTAATAGGCAACTTTATTTGCCTTTGAAATTTTTGTGCCCGTCATTTGCAACTTGACTCACCTTTGCCAATATTTTTGCCTGAAATTGGCAGCTTTAATTTGCATTCAAGATTTTTTTTAGAGATAATTGGCGATATCCCACATGTATCCCGCATTTTTGTCAAGGAAATGAGGTCGGCCTCGGTATTTATCGCGTTGTGTGTATTGCTACTTTTCTACCGGAACACATTTCGCGGGCCGGATAGAACCCCTGGTAAGCCGCATTCGGCTCCGTGGACCGGAGGTTGTGCATTCCTGTGCGTTACGGCCAGCGCCAGAAGTGTACGAGAAGCTAAACTACTTCAAGCTTTCCCGACAAAATTTGCAATCCGACCAGAAAGTAGACATATACATGTTCCGGTACATGTGATAAATCGGTTAATATGCACAGAACCAGTTATTACACATAATCGCCAAATGTCTCGGTAATTTTACAAATTTATCGCTTTTATCGGTGATTATGTACAATATCAAGGCGTACATGGTAAATTTGATAAATATTTGAAATTTATTGTTTTTACCGGTGATTAGTGATAGTACTCTAGTGTAAATGGTGAATTTGATAGATATGAAAATTTTTTTTCCCAAAAGAGTCTCTGTAATATAATTGATAATGATTATATAACGAACTTCCATTTAATGAATTTTACGATTTAACGATTATTTTTTAACGAGTTTTTGAATCCTGTCCCTATGTGTGTGAATATTTGGGTCATTCTCACGAAATAGGACAAAAAATGAAAAAAAATGCCAAACGAAAAATCGAAAATAATTCTTAGGGACACTTCTTTATCTGTTAATCAATGAAATATAGTCAGCAATGAAGATTGTTTAAAATTCATGATGACAAAAATTTAATTTAAATTTAACCATGTCAAAAAGAGGCAAATCCGACCAGGCATTTTTGCCCGTTTCAGCATTCAATTGAACACAGTCGACGCTCGTTTTAACGAACCCCCATCGTCCTGTCAAAACGGACGTTATATTGGGAGGGTCGTAATGTTGAAATTAAAACACATATGATAGTTGTTCTATGAAAACATTTGGGACGTGTCAATTACATTTTTATTTATTTTTTTATTTGTGTTTCTAGCACTTTTTTTTCGTCAATTTTATGGGGAAACAATGAATTTCTAACTTGTCTATGTTTTGTTAGAGCACGCGCGAGCTGCATTCTCAAAACAAAGTCTTCGGCAAACATTATTTCGCCGTCCAAGCAACTTTAAAATTTAATAATTTTATAACAGGTTCTTTGTTACCACCTAAAACTGCCGCCCCCAAATTTTGCCGTACGGGGAAGTTGCCCCTTGCTCCCCTCTAGTTCCGGTCCTGCCTAATGCCAGAGAAAACCATTTTTGCATGTTTTACAACATTGATCAAAAACTAAGCATGTGGAAAAAAAACATGTGTTTTTCAGAAATAATAAAATGTTTCTGAATTGAAACAAGCAGTTAAAGCGTAAATATCTTTCAATCATACATTTCTCACCAAAAAAAATCATAGTGACGGACTCGCACCATCACGACAGTGGTGGTCGGCCGAAGGTGGTGGTGGTTCTGTTGTTCCTAAATTCGACGCTCTTGCACTTTACTCATAGTTACATAATATATGTTGATGCACAATTATATATTTCATTATTATTTCATTTTTCTTTCATTTTAATCTTCATTGAATCGTGCTCAATGTTTTCTGATTGATTGTTTCTATAGAATCCACATAATAGTGTATAGCTAATTAATGCAAATTAGCGTGTGCGTTTAACCTTTTTTCGTTGGTATATATTTCATTTTTCTCTTAGTCAATCCTGAATTTATCATGATCAGTGTCTGCTGATGGATTGTTTCCAAACATAGAATGCATATAATTATTTCATTTGTTGAATAAATAGAATTTGCTCTCTGACACGACCCAGCCTCTTAGGAAGTGAAGAGAAAAAGTTGTTTTAGACAACTCTCTGGGTGTGAGCGGTCATCAATCAATCCGTCACTCATAGTTAGAAAAATTGATGGTAAATGACGTCACTACACACATAACAAGCATTACACAGTAACAGACTTCACGTTAGGTTCAAAATTACGAGTTGGGTTGGAAATGAAAGCCTAACCCATCGATGGTCACCTCAAGCTCGTGTGTTAGGGAAAATTTTTTACCTATATTTTTCACCGGGATCGAACATGGGACCTGACATCAACTTTCAAAGTAATAGACGAGCATTTTCCATGACGCCACTTGGGCCTATATAAAAGGCAACTGGTGTCAATAAAGATTTTTGGGTCAAATACCTGTTACTAACATGACCTGTACTGTGATGTAAAATAATAGCTTTTCCCTTCTTGAAGCCGTGGCTATCGATATCGGTCACGGATTTCGAGTTTAAGAACAGCCGATAAAACAATAAATTTTCGACAAAAAAAAAGAAATTGAAGAGTTTCATTTTTGTCTTGACACAGAAATTCCTGAATTTCAGCAATTCTCTTTCGTTATGCAATAGACCGCCCAGTGAGTAGTGACACGTTAACATTATGACCTGACATCATCACCGCAAGCGTAAAATTCAAATTCGGTTTTTAAATGGGACGAGATAATCAATTTCAAGTCATTTTCTCATTCAACTTTGGATGACTGGATCAGATATTGGATGTTTTTACATACAAAATGTACAGTGTGTACATGATTAAAGTTCACCTCTTCTGAGCTTTCTTCAGCCGTAACTATTTACTAGGAAGCTATAAAACATTATGAATGTCTCAATGTAGAAATGGGGAAAAAATCAGCGTCGACATTCACTACTGGAATTAATTCACTTCCGACTACTGGAATTCCACCGACATTCACTTTCTATGCAAATTGTAATGCACAGAATAATTTTTTTTTTACATACATGCATGTGACCAAACTACTCAGGCTTCGTTGGAGGTATCTAAACTTCTCCAGTGGAACTATTTCGATTAACATTTCTGAATTAAACAGGATGACGTTGAATTAACAAGAATGTGCTTAGCTGTGGAAAAATTCTTAAAAAATTCTTGTTATTCCTTCATAAAGATGTTCCTAAAGTTTATTAATTTTCTGATGAATAGTTAGTTACAGACAGCTCAAAATAGAGGAATTTTATCAGCGCATTTGACCAAAAATAACCCCGTTCCCGTATAAGAATTTTCCATGGAACTGAAATAGCGACATTCGAGCAGAACTCTGATAAATTTCATTCGTTGTTACTGTGGAATAGGAGTCACATACAAGTAATGTGTCATCTAGGTGAAATGTTATTTTATGCAAAGCAAAACTGGCGTTCAAAGTTCGAAAAAAGTAATATTTGCAAATCCGAGATATACATAAAAAATGCCAGATTAAAAAAAATCAGATCAGAAAATTCGTGAAATTTGACCATGAAAAAATAAAATTACAAATTTACAAAGTGCTCAGAATGAGACGATTTTTTCTCAGAACAAAACATCAAGGAATTACATCATAATTTATGGGGGCGGGGGTAATTTCTCAAAGTTCAAGGGCCAAAATAACGATCGGCTTCAACGTCGCAGGCCGCATCACTACGGCAACATTCCGGTGTATAAGGTGCATCAGTTAAATGATCCAAAAAATTCGCAGATTTGTATATGGCATTAGTAATATGGTGAGAAACGGGCAATTTAGTCATTAAAACTTAAAACCCTGTTCCTTGGAAAACATATCCATTGTTTTTTCCTGGTCCCTAGCTATTGGATGCAATGCATCAAAAGTTACTGTTTCTTTTGCAAATTTAGTCCATTCAATTACACCCATAGCTTGAATTCCCTCACGATAGACACCTTCCAGAAGAAATATGGTAAGATAGGTGGGAGTAATCGAGAAGCTATCAATATTTGAAGAATGACTCATATTTCTATGGGCAAATCATATGGGCTGCATCCATAGTTTGAATTCTACAGACAAAAAATTCTTTATACATTTTTTTGCAATTATTTTAGCCCTCACTTATGATTTGGCAACCGATGGTGAGACGCACGGGTCGAACAGACGCTCAAGGAATTGATTCACTCACCGGTAGACTTCGGGAGGAGTTTTATTTTTGGGATGAAAAAAGCGTGCCAAAAGCCAGTAGTGTGGATAGTATTGACTAATCATCGGTAAACTCGTGATGGACTAGCTTTGCATGGACCAGGTGGGCTACCCGTAGATGTGAAAGGACGTGCACATGCACCATTACCTGGTGCGTGTGCATGAGATTACACGGAACCAGATTTGCGATACATGTAGTCTTATAACTTTAATTAAATGCCGGAAGTGTGTACCGAACAGTTACCTTAACATTTACCGAACAGTGTTACCTTCTTGTGGAATAGAATATCGGTATTTTCGTTTGAGAAAGTGTTAGTCTGCTTCAACGTGGAATGCCACCAGCCTGCTATGTCGAAATTTAGAGATGTGACTGCTCTCCTCTGTTTTAAACACAAAAAATCATTGTGTCTGGGTGTGGAACTCTCTTGTTCAACGGCACAATAAGAACCCGTTATTCCATATGGTACATTTTTGCTCTTTGGAATTATTGGGGTCTGCGTAGCCTATATATATAGTTGATTGTAATTTCGAGGTGTCATTGTGAGTTGGCATTCACTTCCAAAATCTTTCGTCACTGTGAACAGAACACCAAATATACATTCAGATACAAATACAGATGACACCAATAAACAACTTGCCCAACGAGAAAATGCCCATAACAAACTTTAAGAGCACTACGGGTGTACGAAAAAGCAGTGTGATGAGAACATGGCTAATTACTATCGTCACTAGAAATAATTAATGTAAAAAGTTTGTCATTCGGATCTATTGGGGAAAATGATGGCATAAATAATGATAAGAAAATCAATTCAATAGACTTTAATTTTATTTAGTCGTGGGCCGCGCAAAACCACCTCACGGGCCAGCTGTTGGCCACCCTGGCAGCTATTATATCATATTATTATATAAAGGAAGGACATTTTATTGGATATTATGCCGAGGTGAACTCGGAAAGAAAAGTCATCTGGTCCCCACCGGGATTCGAACCTAGGCCCGGGAAAGCACTTGCCCGGTTTGCATGACTTTTGTAAAACTTGCCCTGGGCTTTCTTTCCGAGTTGATCTCGGCATAATATCCAGAAAAATATCCAATTACTTTGAAAAGTGCAGTTCGAGGAAAAAAAACAAAACAAACAAACACCTCTTCACAGGTTATAACCGCAGTTTAAAAATAAAATCAAAAAGAATATAAAAAATGTGGTGAACGTATGTGCCGCATTTTGCCGTACCTTTCGCTCCTTTCATTTTTCATGTAATTATAAGTACGTTCTTGTATCCCACAAATATTTAGTAGAAAATGCTTGTTAAAAAATGTTTTTTAAAAAAGTTCTGAATTGTTGAAATTCAATTAGTTTAGAATTGAAAATTTTTTACGGATTTATATTATTTTTTACAATTATTATATTACGTTATATTATTATAGAAACATTAATATTATTCTGTCGAACACATCAGTTTCTTCGAGATTTTTTTTGAAAAGAAATAAATAACGCAAGTGCTACAAGCATCGAATATTACGTTTTTAAAACAATAGATTTTTAACTTATATCCACTTTTTTTCCCCTGCTTTCAAAATCTTTTATTATCCCTCAACAAATTTTGTCAAAAATAGAAACAATTCGGACAGTAGAATCCATCATATGCATCCGAATTAAATTGAACTGGGACTACGAGTATAATCGAAATTTTTCGAATACTCACCCCGATAATACTTTTCCACGTTGGATTTTTTTTAATCATTATTATAATGTCTATAATTAAGGAAACAACAAAGAAACAATACAGTAAGACTTTTTTTTTTCAATGTGTTTGAACTATAATTTAAATATCATGGGGATAATAGAAAAGAGACCGTCGAAGTTCAATTATATTATAATTTTACAAAAAAAGAAAAAAAATCATGGAATTTTTCTCTTTACTCTTAAAGAGGGAAACTGCTCTTTTTTTAAATTCCGATATTCCCCAACCCCATTTTTTTGGTGACCGTTCGGATTAACTGGAGTTTCGAATTAATAGGTTTTATACTACTTTGAAGGTAGTGGAAGAAATTAAAAGAAAATGTGTGTGTGTGTGTGTGTGTGTGTGGATCTAATCCCAATAGGAAAGAACAAAAAAAAATTAGGAAAAATCCTCATCTCCGGAAAAAAAACTCAATAATTAATATATATATATTAAGAAATAAATAAGATTTAAATAGAAATTGGAATAATATTTCCCTGCATCTCCGAAATACTGTATTTATTTCAGGCTCCATCTTGTAGAATTACATTGTGTCGAGTCTTATTGTAGTTACCAATTCCATAATAAGAAGAGGTCAAGGGTGCCCAACCTTAAGAAGAAGAGAGGGGCCACTTCATTGGTTTGAAAATGTGTCGTGGGCCACTTAATTAGGGGATCTGGAACAGCGCTGCAGGTCACCAATGTGATCTGTAAATGAGCCGCGGTCCGCTTGAGCAATCTGTAAATATGCCGCGGCTCACTTAGGCGATCTGTAAATAGTATGCTGCGGATAGCTTGAGTGACATGGAACTTTTTCGCGAATCGTTTCAAGTGATCTGTTGGTAAGCTGCGGGTCACTAATATGGTATGTAAATGTGCTGCGGTCCACTTGGATAATCTGTAAATGTGCTGCGGTTCACTTAGATAATCTGTAAATGTGCCGCAGACCACTTAATCGATCTATAAATGCACCGGACCGGGACAACTAATGTCCTCTTGAACTGTTCCGCACGTTACTCAAGTAATATGTAAATGCCCTGCGGGCCACTCAAGTGATCTTGGAATATGACGTGGGCCACTGAAGCGATCTTAGAATATGCCGTGGGCCACTTAAGTGATCTGGGAATGTGTTGCGGGTCAACGAAGTAATCTAGGAATGTGCTGGAGGCCACTTGAGTGATCTGGGAATGAGCTGAAAGCCACTGAAGTGATCTGGGAATGAGCTGAAAGCCACTGAAGTGATCTGGAAATGTGCCGCGGACCACTTAAGGGATCTCGTAATGTGCTGTAGGCTACTTAAGGAATCTGGGAATGTGCTGCAGACCACTAAAGAGATCTGGAAATGTGCTGCGGGCCACTTATGTGATCTGGGAATGTGTAGCGGGTCACTCAGGTGATGTTGAATTTGTTCGCAGACCACTCAAGTTATCTGTGAATACACCGCGGGACACTCAACTGCTCCTGAAATGTGTGTTCAGCTGCCATTCAAGTGATGTGGAACTGCACAGCGGGCGACTTAAATGAACAGTTTATGTGCCGCTTAGTTCGTTTTTAAAAAATGAGGTTTGAGCTCACGGGCCACATCAAATGACTCCGAGGGTCACCTTTGGCCCCACCTTTCGTTGAGCATGTATGATATATATAAAACACGGAAAAAATATCTTATATATATATATATATATATAAACACAATTCTAATTGGATTTGCCATAAACTCCATACAGTTAATGAAATTCAAAGCAACTATCGCAAACAGATTTTCTGGAAGTGTAAAGTAAGATGTAAGAATTTTCTGAGAACGTATCACGTCACTGAATTATCACTATCCAGTTTCAACATTATTCAGATATCTGATTTCTGGTTTCTCAGTAAAGCGAAAAGGGCGTCGCAAAACTCTACCAAGGGCATCACCTTTAGCTAGAGACGGGCTCAAGTATTATCCGGCCCAAAACGGGTTTTTCCAACCGTCCAGTAACCGTGGGCCCCCGGCACACTCCAAGTTTACATTGGCACCTGAGAATGGTAATAAAAAAATCCATTCGGCAATAAATTTGGGCAATAGTGCCGGTTGGCCCAAGCGAAAAAAATTACAACTTTGTGATCCCAGTCACTTAACCCTTTAAGCGGCATTGGCAAGATATTTCGCCTCCTTAAAAGCCACTTCCTAGGCCGCAGGGTTTAATATCTCAATGTTAGGGTTCTCTGTTTTGGACAGAGTTTTAAACTTTTTCAAGTAGTTAAATTCGAAATGTAATCAAAGTAATTTATTATCTCATTTTACGGCCCCTCCAAGATTTAGTGACTCGGTGCGACGGCACACCTTGCACCTGTTCAAATTCGGCTCTGCGTTTAACTGCCAACCTTAGACATGTTTTTCAAGTTTCGGTTTCCCCCCCCCCCTCTGACATTTGCCCCTAATAGCTTTCATTTTCCCCGACTTCCCCTGACTATTTCTTTCATTTCCCATGTGATTTTCCCTTTACTTTTGTAGTCGCAAAGTACCCCGCAAAAGAGCGTGAATATATTTCACAGAATTTCTTAATTCAATCACATTGATACGATTTCATGGTGTTCGAAGTTTTATCGTATATTATTTATCTACTATATTTTTCACGTAAGTGTACATAAAACGCACCGTATATATATAGATATCATTTCAAGGAAAACCATTAATTCCATCCCGACTGCCTTACTTCTGAAGACAGCAATAAACCGATCAAGAAGTATCGGGAGACGAAGGCCCTCGTGTACGATCCTTAATTGACAATCCATTGTAAAACATTTCCGATCCCCGGAGGAACGATAAAAACACATAACTGTTGTTTTCATTTTTTTCATATTACTATTGTTATTCTCAACACTTTTTCGTAATTATTATAGCTCTCGTAAAACTCGGTGAAATACTGCTGGTAGTTGATGGACGGGATACTTTCAGAGGAAACCAGTTGCGTCGATAGTTTATGCTATTTATGGTGGATTGCCCGATTTTGGCAATTTTTATCACTCACCGGAATACTCCTTGGATTACTTCACTATGGCATATATTTGCAACAATATTATTTCTCTAAAACAAGAAAGAAAATATATCATCTTTTTGAGGAACGAAGCCGTTCCAACAGTTTGGAGCGCAGTGAGCATTCCGATAGATTAATGGATTAAATACAGGAAGGGCTGGTGGTCTACTACTCTATATGGATCACATGTGTATGGTACTCAGATTATAAGTGAAGTTCCTCAAAACGATCGAGTGAATGACTAAAGGAGCACACCAACTATGGCCGTCATCAATAGAGGAGAGGATAGAAAATACCGACCGAGGATCACGATCACAAGCTCTTCGTCATAAAGAGCTATATTGCTAACAGCAATTCAATCCTTATGATAGTCCAAGGCGGAGGGAGGAGAGAAAAAAAAAAAAAAAGCCATACGGCCAACAAGATCATCTTCCACATTCTCCAATTAGATTGGGCTTTTAAGTTTTATTTGGGAAAGAGTGGGAGGCAAGGGATTTTTTCCCAGTGAAAAATTTTGAGTTACCACCTTTCAAAAAGCATTTAAATTAACACAAATTGATTAAAGTGGCTATATAAAAGTATTTTTCTTAAATACTTTACTTTTTATTCATTATTGGCCCCAAATGTTTGGTCGTTTTGGGCATGGGGGGGGGGGGGTGTACGATAGACGAACACCAACGCCGAAATGGATTAAAGAAATTTAAAAAATTGCCCCTCCCCCCCGCTTATGCATTGATCTATACTCAGTCTAATGCCTTTTTAATCCGGGAAAAAAATCTGTCAGCGTTGGTTAGAATATTGACGCTCGCAACAGACCCTAGACAACGCAATGGTATAGATTTGTCCCAATACAATATTATGTCCCAATGCAATAGTATAGGTTAGAGAGCCGCTGTGCTGGTCGTGTGGTCATAGCGAAGGACTCGCGTCGCGCAAAGAGTCGGGTTCGAATCCCATCTACGCCACCGTGGTAGTCTGTTGTGAAGTTGGTTTTCTGTGGTTCCCAGGGGCGCGAATGTGAGCCGATCTCGCAGTTAAAAAGTCTTGCAAAGCAAAAGGCCTACAAACGGTACAAATATTCCATCATTACACTCACTTCACTTCTGAAATATAGATGGCAGCAAACCAATGGCATAACAAAAATGACTAAATGGTCAATATTAATACACAAAAGATTTTACCAGTCAATTACTTCGAAATGATATACAGTTACTAGCTGTTGAAATCATTCTGGGTGCCATATTTCTATTTTAGACATCGAACAGCCATCCACAATAAAATAACGCGGACACCATGGAACCGAAATTTTATCCACCGACAAGGAGTCTTTGTTTACTTATGGTTAAATGTATTCTTTCTTTTTCTTTCTTTCGAACAGAGCACACCCCCAAGTCTATTCGCCATGTGCAATTTACTACCTAGTGAGTTGTGCCGGAAGTGTAAGTGTGTGTGTGTACCTAACAGTCTGAGTTCGTATATAGTGCTGTATCTGATTTTTCAGTGATCTATACTTCAGAAGTGAAGAGAGTGTAGTGATTGAATATTTGTACCGTTTGTAGGCCTGTTGCTCTCTGCGGCCAGACTTTTTAACGGGGAGATCGGCTCACATTCACGCCTCGAAGTTAGGAACCACAGAAAACAAATTTCAGCCGACCACTACTGTGCCGCCGGTAGGATTCAAACCCGGGACCTCGTGATTCGAGTCCGTCAAAAAAAAAAACAAATGCCTGCGTCGGCCGGGAGTCGAAAACGGGTCAATTGCTTGGAAGGCAGCTATGCTAACTACTGTACCACCGACGCTCGGTGAAACACACTGATGAAATGCTTCACAGACTTCAAAATTGTCCGTTAACGGTACTTTCAAAAACTGGTGACCATATTGAAAAAAAATCAGTGATTTTTACTCTTCATTGGTAACCCTTACCATTCCACGATTTGCATGCATAATAGTTAGAGAGACTAGCGAATTAACTATACTTTTTAGGAATAAGCATTAGATGAAGAAAGAAAGGGAGAGACCTTGGAACTGAACAAGGTCATGACACGCCACACACAATCCACTATTTAGCAATAGTTTGGCGTGGTGGATTAAAAGCGGGACACACACAGAGAGCCTAGTAGGTAGGCAGGTAAGCCCTTTTGTTGGATAACGGCCGTTCTTGTATAACAGCCGCAATTAGGGAGAGAGAGAGAGAGAGAGAGAGAGAGAGAGAGAGAGAGAATGGCCATTCACGGCCACCGTTCATAATAACGTTAGAATTAAAAAAAAAGTGAATAAAAAGAAGTAACTACTACAACTAGTATATAATACTATTCACTATCTATCGTCGCGGAGAGCTTTTCTTTTATTTTTCTTATCTAACAAGGTTATCTCATCTTGTCTTTTGACAGGTTACGCACCTGCATAGGGAAGAAAAATTTAATTTAATGGGAAGGAACAATTCGAACAAAGAACAAGAGAAAGAGAGAGAGAAAAAATAAGACGTAGATATGTATATAGATAGGAATAGAACGAAAAAAAAAACGTGCTTGGATACTTTCAATAACTTCCATCACCATGCGCGCCGTACCCGACTTGAAGTGTCGTTAAAGATTCATATACATAATTGAAAAAAAAAAAGGAGTCATTTCTTTTATAAAAGACACGCACGACCTCGGAATGAGAAATTTCGGAAAGAAAGACTTATTAAAAGAAAAATAACACGACACACACAACAAATTATGAAAGGAAAAAAAAATTTTGTTTTTTTTTGTTCTTATGTATGAATATTTAATGTGTTTGCTGTCAGTGGTAAAATAAACGTTGAACCATCGTATACATACGGGAGAAAATTACGATTACGCTCTTACGGAGGGGAAAAAAAGGAAGTGGAAGGGAATACGTGTTTATAGTTTTTTTTAAAATTAAAATGAATCAGAAATATTTTTCGGTGAGGGATTATTTTATTATATTTGGTCGGAGAATGTGAGGTTATAACGGAATAGTTTGAAGCACGGCCGAATTTACCAGAAGCCCGGTGAGAAAATGCTAGCCGGGCCAGAGAGAGGCGTCTTGAAATAAAATAATATTTTGAGGGGCCCCTTATCCTAGATATTTTTTTTCTTCTGTGAGAGAGAGGAATCGAAAATTTGAAAATCATGTAAATTCAGAATAAATGCAAGAAATAGTTCCATTTCCCACGAAGATTTAGAATGAAAGAAAGAAATAATTTTAGAATTAGCGAAAACTCACAATGAAAGAAAGAAATAGTTTTAGATTTGATGAAAATCTTCATAGAACTCCAGAATTGATGAAACTTCAGAATTTATGAAACAATTTTTTTTACTGCAAGTGCGGTAGAGGGGGGGAAGCCCTTCAAAACGCGTGGCCCGGTGCTACCGCACCTGTTGCATACCTTTGAGGGCGGCTCTGGTTTGAACTGACATGGAAAAGAGACAACTGTTAGATTCTGCGGAGTAAGTATACGGTGTACGTATATGATTAAAAAATGACTTGTTCTGAGCTATCGGCCGTGACTAGCCATCAGAACATCATGAAAAGGGTTGGGAATAGTTACCGGAGCCCTCTTTAAAGACTGAAAATCCCCGCAAACCTTTAGGCGCGGAATCAACGTATTTGTAAACGATTTTCAGTCCAAAAAATCCGCATTCTTATAAACTCAACTCCTCATAAACAATACTCTTTAACATTTGAAGAAGTTTTTAAAATTCCCCTGATCCGCATTATAACTTCAACAGCGGAAATCACCGAACCCTCCCCCTTCCGCAAAATGTCACAACTTTTTCAAGAAGAATATTTTTTTTTCTGATTTTGTGCAGGTGATAAGTGTTTCCCCCCGAATACAGAGAATAATAATAAAAGAAACGGAAGAGTGAAGGAAGAGAAATACTCTATATTTTCCTGTTATTTATTCTATAAGCACATTCCTATACTCCCCCGAAGCAAAGAGGGGAATCATCTCTCTCCTTCTGTTATCGAAAAGCTGACTCTCTGCCCACGACTACTTTACCGCACACCAACTCCGGTCATATCACCATACGGCAATTTACTACCGATGGAATTGGGTTATAGGAACTGAGAGACATCCAGGCTCTGTCACGCTAGGCGATGGAGTTGGGTTGGAAATGAAGGCGCCATTTATCTGTGGTTACCCAAGGCTCGGTGGGTGAAGAGATTGTTTTCTATGGTCTACCCCTGGAGAGATCGAGCCCGTGCACCCTGATGGTAACATTCATGGTGGAAGCATCTTACTACTGCACCACTCCGGCGCTGAATCTGCCCACTATTCGTTCGACAGGTTGCGGGAGGGGGGGGGGAAATGGAAAATACATTTGCGAACAAAGCCCTTTGTACAAAGCCTTTGTAGAACCCTTCTAAAGATCTAACTAATTTAATTAAGTCGTTAAAAATACAGGGTGTAACTAAACTGAGGGTGAGAACGGTAAGGGGTGATGGAACTAGCCGAAACGAGTAACTCTCACCGTTCAATGTGGGGTCAGAAAGCAAGCGGGGCGAGCCGTGAGAGGGAGCTTTCTCTGGAGTGGATGAAACGTCGCCTTTCGCAGAACCCGTCACTCAACCGCTATTCGTCGCCGTTGTGATGCCGGTATCGCAACTAGTGATCACTCATTTGAGCATTTTTTGCAAAGTTGTCGATAATGAAGATTATTATTCTTCACTGTGGTCTTCATTTCCACCACGCAGGCGTCCACTCGCACCTTACCGCTTTCTTTCCGACCCCACATTGTATGGTAAAATTGTTTATATTGACGAGTTCTATCGCCCCCTCCTCTTAACATGGGTTTAGTTACACATTTTTATTAGAAATATTTAGTGGAAGTGAGATATATATGCGTTATTCGTAAATTTTAACATACCACAAGAAAACCAAAACCCAGTGAATTTCATTTGAAGAAATTCTTTCTTTGTATGTATGGACTGAGGCATTAACTATAGTATTAGTGGCTTCCAAAAAGTAATTCGTGTCCACTCTGTAGATCTCAGGAAGCGGCGAACGCTAAGGTGGGGGGACCAAAAATTTATAATTCTACGAAAGGTAAGGAAATAGTCAAACTCGGTCTCGGTTATACCGACCTCGGCTGTTATGACACCTCAGCTATAACGTCAGTAATTGGCAGTCCGGATTGATTCCCATAATGAACAATGTTAATGAACCTTGCTTATAATGTCGCTGAAAAGCAACCACCACATGTATAACGCACAAAAAAGATTTATATCATGCTTGACGTTTCGACTTATAGTTGGTCATAGTGACATTGGTCCAGTGACACTGTCCAGTGACCACTATTCAAAAAAACGTACATATTTTGCCCTTTTCGACTATTTTTTCAATGAAAATGTCCCGTTTTACCCCCAACGAATCTTGTTTTACTTCCCAACCTTTACTAGAATCAAGAATGAAGGAAATTTGCGTAATTTGTAAATTGTGTTTTAATTAATATAACTATAAATATTCATTTACTATATTGTCAGGTCTTCATTTTTTCTCCCGTGAAATACATTGTTGTGAATTTGCTGTAGCATTTTTTTCTTCTCCCTAAGGGTTATTTATACGCAAATGTATTTGGTAATTTCACCGACATTTGGCAATATGGTTTGGCGAAAATCGGCACATTGTCCCATATCAATTATCCCAACTTATCATATTTTTCTCGATCAAATCCTTCACTAAATAATAAAGAAATAAAAACTTCATGCAAAATATTTAATTGCCTCTGATTATATTGTTCGTCAAAAAAAAAAAAAGCGTGAAAACGTTATTCTCAGTTAGAACGACAAAATTTCGTGGAATCCATGATGTCATTATAATCGAGTTTGACTCTATAAATACGCATTGAAACATTGCATGTGAAACATTGTTGGGTCTCGATTAAAATTTTTCTTAGAGTGAAGAACATTCTTATTCCCAACTAACCGAAACAATTTTCTCAAGAAACACGTTGCATAGATCCTGACTGGCTCAGCAAAATCATCGGGCCCCGGTGCAAAAACGATGCTACGTACCTCTCACCAGGTAGATAGAACTTACCGACCAATTTAGGTACACACTGACTTTCCAAATTGACCCAGTTAGGCCCATGAGTTGAGAGGGCTTTGCTTTGTCTTAAAACAGTGATTCCCAACGTGGGCGTTAACGCCGCTTTGGGGGCGATGGAAAGTTCCAGGGGACGGTTGGATCTACGGGTATAACATAGGATCCTATGGGTTAGATTGCGTTGGGGCGATGGGAGAAAAACATTTCTGAAGAAGGAGGCGATGGGACAAAAAAGGTTGGGAAACTGTCTTAAAGCTTGCTCCAAGTGACAAATACGTTGTACAGTGAGATGCAATTTTGTGAGTTCTATTTCAAATGATATTGCTTATTAATCCTCGCAAAATCCCTTTTCCATGGATTTCAACTGCATGCATTGAAGTTTTTCGTTGTGATAATAATGATACGTACAAAACTCGTAGCAAAACGACTGGTCAGAGCATGAATGACTTGAATAATAATAACAATGATGATAATAGTAATAAAAGAAATCAATTTCGGGACCGTTATCTCTTTGTCGTGGTTGTTACGTTTGAATCGACTAATATGCCACGAACACGCAAGAGTGTTTCAGATAACGTGTGCATAAAGGGAAGAGTAAAACAGGAAACCCGCGTCCGAAATATGAATTGTGTCAAAAGGTTCCGACCCGTTGTCATCATCATCATCATCATTGTCCTTCGGACATTTGAGTTTGGATTACCCTTCTCTTCCTTTTTTTCCTCCACCCTCTCATTACCATTATTATTATTATCATCATCATCATCATCACTACTCTCTCTTATGCATGGCTTATCAAACTGAATGTATGCACTGCGTCATTACGGACTGCTACTGAAGAAAAAGAATATAAAATAAGAAAAATAAAGGCTGAGAAGAAAGTTTCTTTTTGAGAAAGAAGAAGAAAGAAAGAGATATTGTGTATCCCTTTAGGTCATTCATGCGTTCATGCAAGGAACTGCTGCATAAGATGTTCAAGGCCGTCTGGTCTTGCTGACTGGGACTTTTCTAAGGTAATACACGTTCTCACATGTATATAAGCTGGACTTCCCTCTTTTCATCTCTTGTGTCTAGTAGCTAGCTATCCTTGGACATGTCTGGCGGTGTATGTAGAAGGATATGGGGTGAAGAGATGTGTATTGAACACACTCTGGATCAACATCCTTCATTCTACCCCTCCTCAAAAACTTTTCTTATCGCGCGATTTCTCTCTGAGTATAATTACTGCCGACTGGTGATTACATGATTACATCTCGCATTTCGTTACCCTATCGAGAGGACGTGATAGAACGATCATTGGGTCTACCTACGTACGGTATCTGTAAGTATGAACGCCGATAGGAACAAGTAGATGTTCGTCAAGCTCTGTATTTATCGATTTATATCCATTCAGATACAATACCAGAGATGCACTTGCTAAAACTTCAAGGAAAACTTGGTACGAGATTATAATATGGTACATAGTTTGAAAGATGTAACTACACCTGGGAAGTCACGTTACAAATCTCTCATCACTCAATGAGCAATGAGCTGTGAGGGCTGAGTGGTAGGTCATTTCTGCCAACTGCTCTGATGACTCATGGTATCTACACGAGCACAAAACAAAAGGTACTTTGAAGAGAAGAGAGGAAAAAAAAGAATGTTATTGCCAATTGGCATCACTGATCATACGAAGGATTGACCTTTGGGAGGCGGGCACATCTGAGTTTGTGAAGGGTACAATGAATTTCTTCCAAAGAATTCTTGGTTATTAACCTTTTCAAAAATAATTTTGAATTTCAGAAACGAATTAAGATAGCATATAAATATATTTTAGTTCGATGTTTTGGTCACTTTACAAAAATATTTAAAAATATTTCTATTATTTAACCGCCTTGGGGAGGGACACGGGATCCCTGTGCCCCCCCCCGCGTAAGCCTCTGCCTACGACCAATTATACAGGTGACCCTGTAAACCGCGACAGGTTTACGAATCACGTGGTTGCTCTCTTGCTATTCAAATGGATGGCACCCCTGGATTATGAGAATCAGTAGGGTAAAGCTTTTTAGTTATTAACGTGGAATTAGGAAGTATTCCGGCAAGGGGAGGGGAGGGGGCAGTGATTCCATCCTAGCAATGGTGAATCAACTTGAAGGTAGAACTATTCGGTTATCCTCGAAGCTCATGACGGAATAAATTGATTTCCGACGGTGAAGAAACAAGAAAATACAGAAGTATTTACAATATATGAAAAAATAGAATTCCGAAAAAAAACCCCATCCAGAAAAGCGGATAATACTACGGTTTTCTCAAAAGCCATATATTTTTGAATGTAAGGCAAAACTCTCAACATGCTAATTTTTTTTTTGCTACTTCAACATAAAAAATCCCACGGGCTTCGATTAAATCTCATAGATCAAAAACCACCAGGATTTGATTTCACGACCATTTAATATCGGAAAACGATTCAATTGATAACACCGACTACATTGTGTTACTGTTATCCACAACGAAAATCAATCTAATTGAAAACGAATAAAATTCGTTAAGAAAGAGAGAGGGAGAGAGAGAGGAAAAAAAGAATAAATAGGGAAGCCATAAAACACAAACACACACAAGTTGAATGAATTGAAATCACAAACATTCGATATCAAACAAAAGACGGAATAATTTCGAAACGAAAAAAAAAAAAGAAGAAATTTCTAGAAAGCAGGACACCATTACGAGAACAATTGCCAAGTGAAACAAAAGAGAAGAGAGAAAAAGAGATACATAAGTGTACATTACGAACTGAAATATATATATAAGTAGAAGAAACCCATAAAAACAATAAAAAGAAGAAAAAAAAAGTCTTTTTAAGAAAAGAAACAAAATTTAAGAGAAATAATAATATTTTTTTTTAGAGCGACGAAACCGAGATAAATAACGCTCCACTTATTCCTTCTCATCCAGTAACAATTATGATTATAATAATAATGATGATAATAAAAAAAGAAACAAGTCGAGCAGTCAAATAAATTAAAAGATAATTGTTTCATTAAAACTGTCTCTCTTCCGATTTATTCCTTCATATTTTTTTTATTATTAATTTTCTTCTTTCTTGTGAATGGAATTAATTCGCAAAATAAATAATTAGAAATTTTTCCTATTATACTCTTATGTCAAATATGGCTGAAACTTGATTAGTTTCGTTTTGATAAAAATACATTTTTTTTAGAGATAATGAATGTATCAACAATTAACAATGGCTTATAACTTTAACAAAGAGTTTTAGAATACGAGTTTTTATGTGTGTGTGTGGTCCTTAACAATGGGTTCTCCCACAATGCGGGAACGTTCTCAATTAAAAAAATGGCTTAAATTGCGCAAACTTTATTAACAATGCTTTTCAGAAATATAGAAATGTGTCCTCGAATTTAGGAATTACTTCCGAAATATTCGTGGAAAATCAATACTGTCATCGCATTTTTTAACAGTATGCTGATTTTTGTTGATTTGATAATGATTTCTCAATGCATTTTTCAACAATGCGTCGATGTTTTCGATTTTGACAATTACTCTCCAACGACTTTTTCAACAATGTGCCGATTTTTTTTATTTGAAGGTGACTTTCTAATGTATTTTTTTTTAACAATGCATCGATTGCTCTGTTTGACAATGAATTTTCGAAGCATTTTTCAACAATGTGTCGGTTGTGCTCGAGTTGACAATGAGTTTCCAATGCATTTTTCAAGAAAGGAAGCAATTTGTTTTTTTGCTTAATATTTCCATAAGGTTTAGATATTGTAGTGAATTTCTAATAATCAAAAATTATAAGCATAATAATTAATTGCATTATAAGTAGTTATTTGCTCTCTTTTTTTATAAATGTCGCATACTTGAGTAAGGGTACGAACATGTATAGTGCAAGCTGCTGGTTTCCGATTCCGCAAGCTGGCACCATTACGGGCTGGTTAAAGAACCTGAAATTCAAGTTTTAACCAATCCGTAACTGCGCCTACTTGCAGAATCGGAAACCAGCGTGTACTTTGTTCGTTCCCAAATGTAAAAAAGAGTATTCCCTGTTTAAGGATAAATATCGCATTTGTGGTTAACAAGTAGGCCTACCTTATTTTTTTAACAATGTGAAGACGTTTATTTTCAATTTAGCAGAGGCTTTCTTAATTTTGACAGTTCAGAAATAATACATTTTATTACAATGTATTCATAACAACAGGTTTTCAACTTGGCTTTCTAAATGATTGTTTAGTGTATAAATTTTTTTTTTCAACATTGTCCAGATATGTTTTACAACCAATAAGCGTATCGGTTACATTCGAGCGAAAGTAACCAATAGGCTTTTTTCAAGTTTTGTAAAAGGACTTTTATCAAATGTTTATGGCGTTATCCCGGGGGCTGACGCTTTAAGGTTTTCAAACAATGCATTATTTAAAAAATCTAGAAACATTATTTTTTTAATTTGAGCCAAAATAATTGCGACTGGATGGGAACAGTTTCAACATTTGGAATGTCATCACTAGAAGTAGACTGTATAATGTCTCTCCTTGAAATTAACTCCCTATTAAAACACAGAGTAATTCATTGTGGGAATTTATTTTCCGCTGAATATGAGAGGGAGAATAAATCTCTCAACAAATAAGAGAGAATCGTTTAAGGTCAGAGAATCGTAAATTTCCTACGCGGAGGTCGGTCGGTCGGTTGGTTGACTAATTTAGTGACTACTTTATGTAGTTCGGCTTCAACGTATAGAGAATTAATTACCGAAACCAGCCGGGAGTTGGAAAAAGTTCATTTCTCAACGTCTCTTCTTCCATTACATCATCGGGCGCGTATATGGGGACTCACCGTGCATGCATGCATGCAACCAAGAGAGAGAGAGTTACTTCAATTAGCGCGACGACAGCCAGCAACCATCACCAGGCCACGGACGTGCAATTACAAAAATAAAAGAAAAAGAGTAGTTGTTCCCACGGAACCATGACGTGTTGTTCCCATGTTGTGTCTGTCGACTGCCCCGTTCAATTTCGTTAACATTAATTTTGTCGTTAGTTTATACGCCATCTACACACACAGAGGAAAGAGGGAGAGGTGAGGGTGGGATGTAGAGGACTTCATTCGGAATGAAAGGCCGCCGGTTTCTCTTAATGAGCAGCGTCATTTTCGTACGCATTTAATTTAGGAACAAGCCGAATTAAGATAGGAGAGGAGAAACAGTTTTACCCACGACTCGATTGGCAATCAATCGATGACATGACTATCACCGTATAGTATACCTCGTATCTTACTTTAATGATTCCTTTCGACGATGATGATTGCGACGCGTGACTTTGAAACCGAAATTCGGCTGCTTATCGCGCCGTCATCTCTCGTCTCGGGATGATTTTCATGTATCCGAAATAGAATGGCTACCATTCGCAATCTCCTCAGAATCTTTCTTTTGATAGATGTAAGTTATAACATCAGAAAAAAAAGCAATAATCCCTATTTCGTTGAAAAAAATTCCTTCGAAATATCGCTTTCCTTCAAAAAATTTTTAAATGCCATCGTGTATATTTTCGCATCATCGTTTTCAATATTTCCGCGACCACGGAAGGAACTACAAAGATACCTCGGCTAACAGTGTTGTTTTCGACGTTTTCCTGCCTCGGCGAACGAATATGGATTCGACTAACGGCCATTTTAGTTGATATGGATGCATACGCTAACGTAAAGCATTCGCGTCGTGAGCTGAGTTTTAGCGTGACAATCATTATTAGAATTACTCTCACTTGAGTCCAATTAACACATGTCTACCTAGGAATCTTTTTAAAGGTGTATTTCCTTTTCTCTTTCTAAAACTTTTTGAACCTTTTCATGTAAAATGTAAGATTCAGCTGATAGAAAATGCACTGAAAAAGAAAGGAGCTTATGTTTAGAGAACACCCGTTTTTTCAGTGCAAGACTAGCATCAAACTGAACAGTCTGGATATTCCAGGACCTCATCTTTCCATCTGCACGAAAAGAGTTGACCAAAACACAAATGGATGGGTGGTATCTCTCTTATGATCTCTCTAATGAAGTAGATCTCTTCCCCCCCCCCTCTTTGGAATCTCATCTTCCTGTAAATTCTGATTTTTCCAATTTTGAAACTGTTAATTTTAGCTTCCGGCCAGTTTTTGCTTTTTTGTAACACTCTTTTTGGTGTTTTAAAAAACGTTTTTTTAAACGATTTTTTTAACATGTTTTCCAAAACCTATGGGGAATCGAGTTTCGGCTTAGAAGATGATTCGTTCATGAATCGCGTTTGTTAGCCGAGGTATTACTGTATCTATAACGAACAGGGTCAGTATTTTGAAGTCCCTGTAATTTCCAAGGGGTAGAAGAAAAGTAAATGTATTTTTAATCCCCTTGAAATAGACTACCAAGGCGTAAGTTTACAAACATCTGAGATTTTTTTTATATATTAATCACTTATCGAATGTTTTCAGGGACTCACTGAAGACGAAAGAAAAAAAAAAACATCACTGAGCATCACCAAGATCAGGACGGCCCAAGCTTACCTTCCGCCCGGGTGCAAAGCCTCATTTGCAAAGCCCTAATGTTGACCTTGGTGGGAGGTCGACAGGGCTATAGCCTAGGTGACTTTATGGTAACACCTGATTTTTTCAGTTACGAAGCCTAACATCATTGTTTACCGAAAAAATATCTGTGACCATACTTCCTGCTTTTAAAATAACTGTCCCGCATTTTGTTCCAGAATTATTTTACCGTTCTTAATTACACCAGATTGAACCACATTACAGCTTTTACTGATGAGTCAACATTATCATGAATGCTCCGGAAAAACTAATGGGAGGGGGAGGGGGGTCGCAAAAATGAATACTTGTTCCCCCTGGGGGGGGGGAAACTAAAGTACATTCTTGTTTCTGGTATTACGGTCCCAGGTCCTGTCTGTTCCCTCAAGTTTTCCCAATATCTTCATCGTCAAAGTATGGCTCAAAAGCGTTATGTCATGTCTCCATTGCATTTTTACTACTGGAAATGTTTACAAATTTTGGTGTCTAACTAAACCCTAGCTGCTGCCCCGGTGCACCCTCACTTAAGCCGCCTCACCTTAGATATATTGAATACATATACTAAATGTGTTTTTTTCTTTTTTTATCCGTGAGATTTACAAACTCGATGAGACCCACGAACTATAGGGGGAAAAGAAATGTACGAAACCGACTGAAAATATCATTCAATCATATTCAGACAGATTTCAATGAGAAATGTCTCACCTGAATTTGATTCCATCACAAATCATATAAATGAATACATAGTTCACAATTGGAACTTACCTAAAAAAAGAACAAAACAATTTTTTTAATGAAATATACGCACACAATCAATACAAATGCATACAAAATATTTTCAACACACTTATAAGTAAATTCATAGAATTCCAGAATTGATGTAAATTCATAGAATTTTAGAATTGATGTAAATTCATAGAATTCCAGAATTGATGTAAATTCATAGAATTTTAGAATTAATGTAAATTCATAGAATTTTAGAATTGATGCAAATTCATAAAATTTTAGAATTGATGTAAATTCATAGAATTTTAGAATTGATGCAAATTCATAGAATTTTAGAATTGATGTAAATTCATAGAATTTTAGAATTGGTTTTAGAAATGAAAGAAACAGTTTCAGAATTGATGAAAATCTCATATAGGGTGTCCCAAAATAAACTGACGGTGTCCAAAATGGGATAGTAAGATGGTGCTGGTTGTGCCCCTAGTGTAAAATTAAAAAAAAAAAAAATCTTCAGTTTTTCTCATCTTCCTATAAAACTCTCATTTATCAATTTTTAAAGCTGTTCATTCATTTTAGCTTTCGGTCAGTTTTCGTCACTTTAGCTCTTTCGTGTTAGGAAAAAAGAATTAAATTTTGGGCAACACTTAGAGCGAATTAGACGATTTTTCATAGAAACCTATGACAAATCACGTTTCGGCGAACGAACGTGATTTCGGAACGAATTATCTTCTTAGCCAAAGTATCACTGTACTAGCATGACGTTTTTCATGGAAGATATTTATTTCTTGAGCAGTTGTTCAGAGATTATCTAGAAAATGAAATAGCATGTCGAAGGGTATGTTCTTTTAAGTACATCACCTATACAGTTACACCGCTTCCGAACACCAACTGGCTACCAATTTAACCACACACATGCTTATCGTAAACATTACACTGGGGAATTTCTAACGGGTTGGCACATCCCGGAACGTATGTTCCGAACATATATGTGGCCTTACCGTATTTATGTCATCAGAGTTATGCACGTTCCATGTTATAGTTTTGTTGCCACCGTTGTTCCATATTTTGAAGGGAAAATGCTTTCAAAATTTTTCTTATTGCTGACCGCTGAATTTTATCGAGCATTTCTGCTAACAGTATAAATAGGAAAATAATTTTCGACTCGGCTAAAAAAAAATATTAACACGGAAAATTTTTCTACTTAACCACCTGGATAAATATTTAATATTTATAAATTAAAATTATAAAAACTATAAATATGCTGTTACGAATGCGAGAAACACCGTTAGCTTAGGACAACTGTTGCCACCTATTGAATAACCACATAACTATCTGTTATAATTCTTGAAATAAAATCGTTGTTGATTTTATACTCATATGCAACATGAAAATACACATGTTGCGAAACTATTAGTTTTTGTTTTTGCCTTGCATGCCGGTGTAAGTTTCATGCGGCAAACTACCGGTTACTATATTTTTGGTGCTTAGAAAAAGTGATTTTATGACAAACAAAAGTATAAAATTTGCACTGGTATGCAGCATAAAATAAAATATATATATATATATATATATATAGTTTCATACTGCATGTTCTTCATTTTTATGCTGCATATCAGTTTAAAAAACAACAATCATTTTATTTTCAGAATTATAACAGATAATTTTGCTTAATAAGACCTTGCGTAAATTTTTCTATTTCAAGCAATAACTATGCATTTTAATTCTATGCAGAAATTGTCAACACGGGAAAGCGAATAGAATTCGAACTTCTTTATCAATGTTCAAGGTAATATGATTTATCTTTCAGACATAGGCAAATGTATAGTAGTAATATCTTACAAACGTCTTTCGTTCGCAAATCGCTACACTGAAGTTATCAAGAAAGCCAAAGAACGAAAAATCCCACT
This sequence comes from Pholcus phalangioides, assembly GCF_987345545.1. Classification (NCBI taxonomy): domain Eukaryota; kingdom Metazoa; phylum Arthropoda; class Arachnida; order Araneae; family Pholcidae; genus Pholcus; species Pholcus phalangioides. The sequence goes on along the minus strand of NW_028301615.1, from coordinate 16,802,683 downwards.
CTATGAGCCCAGTTGCAGTATATGAAGGCCCATGACCGCAATGGGCTGATAAATATAAGGATCGCAAAAATAAATTAAAATACGTTGACTTCACGGCTGACAAAGAAACCATTTCTGTCACAATTCACGCATGTTTGTAGGAACACTCACACTGTCGAAAAAGAAAAACCACCCGAAAGTTTATCAATTTCTTTTTGTAAATTAAAATAATCATAGTGTTACGGTTTTTTTTTGTCTTCTTTTACATGCCCGACGTGGGCATGTGGTGGAAAAAAATTCTTGGCCGGTTGAAATTTTTACGTGCAACGGGCATGTCGGGCAATAAAATTGTTCAGCTCCGGCTGGCTCAGCAACTACACTACAAATACTTCAATGGGTTCACTAGGGACCTAGAATACATGCATGTTCTCATTAATTTTAGATTTTATAAACTTGAAATTCTTGTGTAAAAAATTTAAAACATTCGATAATGAATCAATTTCGAAGTGGAAAATAAGACTAATGCCTATTCAGGCTTTGAAATGATAAACTTTTGAATGAGCCAGACGAAAACAAACCCACCTAAAAGAACAAATGAGAATGACCCGAACATAGACAAATTAGCAAACATTCGCGCATCAGTGACGATGAGTTGTGGCTCGATTCGGTTCTGACATTTGAATTGTCATCTAGTCGAGAGATTCGCAGTTTCAATAGCGTCACATAATAATTCACGTTGCGGTGAGGTAAATTACGAAATAACCACTAACTTTCTTGAAACAAACACTCCACAGGCGTTTCCTCCTAGTTTACGATATATGATTAAATCGTATGCTTTGCTTATTTATTAGACAACCGTTCATAGTCTCGGTGAATTGGCTTGAAAGCGAAAGTCGATACGGTTGGTTAACTCGGACCTGCATTAAGAAAGATAGGACTGTTTCCCACCGTGTTGCTTTCATACAACAAGGATTCAGATCACCTTCGGATACAGATGAATTGAAATTTCAAAGAACGGTTAGCAAACTTTGTACGGAACAAGCCGTGCTTTCATGTTTTAGAAAAGGCAGTACAGTAATTTATATACAGTATCATGAGGCAATGTAATAGTTTTGACAAGTGAAATCGAGGTTTCAGAAACCATTAATGGATATTGAGAAAGGGGGTTGTTTGCTAAGATCCAAGGCAGAGATGCTCATTGGACCACAAATACGTGAATGCGTATCTTGGTTGGAATAATTTGGCAGTTTTTTTTTGCAGAAAACTAATTTTTGATTCAGACCCATGCCGTATACAAATCTGCAAGTTTTCTGGGCCACTTTACTGATACGGATAGAACGTAGGAGGGGCGCAGAAAATATGCCTCACATTGGTGAGAATTTCAGTTCGAGCCACCCGTTAGAAAATCAGGTACACTGAGGCTGAAGATATCATCAATTTTGAAAAATTGAAAAATAATATCTTTCAGATTCCATCCATTTAGATGGAATAGAACAAGAAATGCCGACCAAGGATCAGGATCACGAAGCCATATGTAGATAAAGATGTTCTCCCCTTTGTTAATACAATATATACACACAGAAAACTGGCTGTGTTGTGAGCTATTAATGGAATGTTGCCGCCGTCCGTCAGCATTTTTCTAAGCTTCGAGGAGGGAATATTCTAATTGCTGCCATGGAAGAAAAAAAAGATAAAGAAACACTGATTAAGATTGAAAAAAAAAGTTTTCATTTGTCTTTTTTCTTTCAAACCGAACACAACTACGATCTATCGCTATAGGCGATAGACTATAGCGATGATTTGCGCGGGAAGTGTGTAAGAGTGTGTTCCTAACAGTCTGAGTGCGTATCTAGTGTTGTGTCTGATTTTTCAGTGCTGCCATCTATATTTAGAATTTCGATTGAAACGCAATGATTGAACATTTGCACCGTTGTAGGTCTGTTGCTCTCTGCAACGAGACTTTTTAACGTGTTCATTTGTCTAGTTAAACTGGAAAAATTCATCGATTACATTCAAATACACCAATATTTTTTTTGTGGGAAAAAGCTGCAAAAACTTTGTTTTACTAAATATAGAGAAAGGCAATATACTTTATATCGATTTGCCCATACACTAAGCTAAAGAAATCCAATATGACGACTATTTATGTAATGGAAAGTACAAAAAGACGAACAGAGTAGAACAACGCCCGAATATTTTTTCCCGTAGAAAAAACTGCAGGGAAATGGCTCATAATTATCCCTAAAGGTCAAAATCTACAGCTATATGATATACACGGTCTGTATATACATTAATATCCGAAACAGCCACGCATACACGTACTGTTGATTCAACGAACACATTCGTACAATGGAAAATAAAAGAGTACATCAAAAGATAAAAATGGATAATATAATGACAATTTCCAGCCGACACAAATGAACTGGAACCGCGAGTCCGTATGGGACCGATACGAATGACTTGTATGCACGATATCCGGGCGGTTACCAAGCTATGTCCTAACCTCCGGCCAATAAGCATTCTGCTCTTCTCTTCATATTTCTCTCGTCGTCCTTGACTAATAAAAGTATACACAATTGTCTTATTCTACAACTGGAACAATAACAAAATACAGGCTTTTTCTTGTTATAACTCAGTTTTCTCTAATTATACAAGTAAGTTCACGGGAAATAATCTTACAGGCAACACGCCAAAAAAATTTTAATATAAAAATATCCTGATGTAATAAGGTAAGGTAATAATTTCCTTAAACCATTTTTGTAGTATCACGTCAGTAAAAAATTACTTCTATAGTAATCGAAATTATTTATCCAACTTATTAATATTGACTACCCCCCATAGGAAACATAACATTAAAAATTTTATTCTCAGAAATAAAAGGAGTTATATGTGATAATAATAATAATATTATTATTATTACGCGTGTATATAGTACGTATTTCTAACGTGATTTAACGGATACACGAGACACTTTCAATGTAATTTTATTCCGTAATCACTTGGCAAAAAAAAGCAATATATAAATGCTGAAAAATTGCAATAAATATTAAAAAAAAGAAAATAAAATTTTTAAAGAAAGCATAACTTTTAGGAGAAAGCGCGTTTTTCTTTTATTCGTAGAAAAAAAAATTTTGTTCTTTTGCACATGAATTTCGTTTAATGGATTAGATTTGATCTGCGTTTGAACGTCTTGAGGACGGAATTATTTTCTATTGAAACTTCTTGTTCTTTAGCAAAATAAAAAACTTCAAAGTTCAAATAAATAAATAAAAGAGCAGAAAGAATTTTTTCTTAATTTTTAGAAGTTAAATATGAAAGAGAGAGAGTAAAAATACTATTCTTTATTATTATTTTACATATATATTTTCATTAATGATATTTCATAATGGAATTAACTCTGGCACTCGGAAAAACTAATGTAACAGTCCTGATCTGTTTGGTATTTCGTATAATTACTAGCAAAAAAGTGATAATTTTTTTAGCATTTATAAAATTTACCAACGACACTTGGGTATTATGCATATCAACCCGTAAAAGAAATAAATTTATCGAACTTACCGAAACGATTGGTGATAATGTATAACAACTAGGGCTGGGAATCGATTAAAAGTTTTAGCTAGTTAATCAAAAAAAAAATTAATCAATTAATCAACTGATTGATTGACTTTAAATTGAATATTTTAATGTAATTTTCAAATGTTATTACTTCATAACAACTTATTAGGTTACTTTCGTTTTTATCAATTGATGCTTTAAAAACATAATTTATTCATTTCACCCACCTATTTGCTAGATGTGAGCAAATATTGGAATAGATGAAGAAACTAAGGCTGCACGCTTGTAATGCTGAACATTTTGTGTGGCATCTTGGAGTTTCTTCACTAGAATCTTGTATTTCTTAAAAAATCAGTCATAGGCTAGTCACTGATTTCGAAACTATTTTCGATCTAGAAATTGCTCCCAAATAGTACTGGGAGGGGGGGGGGGGGAGGGGAGTCCCGTGTTGGAAAATTTGATCAAAATATTGATTCAAACTTTTTAACACCAGAATGAACTACGGAGCGGTGAGTTTGACCCGACTTGGAAATTTCGTTTTTTATCCAGATTTCAAATACACTATGAATGCATTTTTTAGGAAATAAAATTATCATCTCCTCTAAAGATATAGATGCTTTGTTACATTTCAGACGTAAGCAAACATACCTGGTGTTAAAAAAAAAAATATGGGCTAATTTATAAAAAACGGTAGAATGCATTCAAATAATCTATTTCTTTACATGTATATAACACAACTATTTTGACATCATTATACAATTACATGAGAAATGTTAAAATTGTGTACCAATTGCAACAACACCTCACGTTCTTTTTGCTAGCAAATTGGGTATTAACTTCAAACGTAAAATCTCTTGACTGCTCCAGCTGGGAGGGAGGCGAGGCATAGGCGGCAGAACCCTAAGCATTCAGGTCACCCCTCCCCCCCACGTATTTTATCAAAGTCCTGATATACGAAAAGTCTGGTAGCCCGAGTAAGCTTTTGCCTTATCGGAATCCCTGAGTTGGAGGGGGCATCACTTGATTGTCGTGAAGCAACTTACATTCCGAAATTTTGAAATCAATGAATAATAAGCAACGTAAATTCCAAAAAATATGAACATAAATTTATTCACGGGGTTGGGCCCCAGGAGACCCCGTTTCCCTAAAAACTCTTATACGGCATTATTTCAAAACAGGCAACCCTAGTTCTTATGGCACTTTGTTTAATCTAAAAATACATCAACATTTACAGCAGTATATCTTGAATTTTTGCAATAGCGGTCAAAAAGACTGCGCCGGCTTTTAGTGATCATAGGCGTACGCAGAAGTTTCTCAAGGGGGGGGGGGGTTCAATTTCTTTTACACTACAATCTCGGCTTGAGGGTGGGGGGGGGGTTAGAACCCCAACCCCCATCCCCTTTGTGTACGCTAATGCTAGTGATGGTCACTTATCCGAAATGTTATACCTATAAATTATAATTTATGGCATCTAGTCGTATTCGCTAAATAAATCAAAGTAAATTATCAACTTTTAATAAAAAATTTAATCGGATTGATAGAGTCCATTAACTCAACTAAAATTTTTAACTGCAATTAACAATTGATCGATTAATAGGACCAGCCCGATAAGAACTTATTTATCGCATTTACCGTAACAGTGAAATTTTCTTATTCTATAACTCCTTACAAAACATAGTCTTTTCTCGTTACAACTCAATTTTCTTTAGTTATACTTGTAGGACGAAGTTTACGGGAAAACATCCTGCTGGCATAAAAATATCCTAATATATTACGGTAATAATTTGTTTAAGACCAATAATATTGTAGTGTCACATGCGAGAAAACATTTGGTTCTACAGTACACGAAATTATTCATTCATCATATTAATACTGACTACCGTCCATACATAACATTAACATTTTTATTCTTAGAAATGAAGAAGTTATATGTGAGATAATAACATTATTATACGCATATAGCACGTATTTCTAACGTGCTTCAACAGACATATGAGACACTTTCACCGTAATTTCATTCCGTAAGCGCTTAGAGGCGAAAAAATGTGATAAAAACAACAACAACAGCATGTTTAAAACATCACTTCATGGAGAAAGCGAGCTGATGTATAAGAAGGAAGAAAAATATTTTTTTTTAAACTTAAATTGAGTTTGATAATTTAGATTATATCTGCGTCTCTTGTGGATGGAATTATTTTCTACATAAATTTGTTGTTATGTTGTTCGCAAAATTAAAATTAAAGCTAAAAAAAAAATAAATAAAAGAGCAAACACAATTTTTTCTTAACTTTTAGAAGTTGAATGAGAGGGAAAAGTAGTAAGAAAAAGAATCCTTTATTATTATTATTACACATATAATATTTTCTATGACGATGTTTCATAACGGAATTAAATCTGGCGCCGGAAAAAACTAATGCAACAGTCCTGTGTTCGCTTGGGTTTTTTGTGTAATCAAAGTGAAAGTGATAATTTTTTTAGCATTTATCAAATTTACCAACGGCACTTGGGAATTTTTCATATTCGCCAGTAGAAGTAATAAACGAAGGTTTTTTTTAGCAGCTGGCTGATGCGAAGATATATTTAGGAAAGAGATAAAAAATTCAACTGCCTTTGCGGGGAATCGAATCCACGTTCTTTCACTTTCCGGGTGAATGCCCTAGACCAGTAGACTACAAAGGCAACGAATTTCTCAATCTTTCCTTGGTTCGGTGTTCGTTTTTCAATCTTTCGGGGTTCGATTCCCCGCAAAAGCAATTGAATTTTCTCTCTTTCCTAAACATATCTTCGCATCAGCCAGCTGTAAAAAAAAAAAAAAAAAAACCTTCGTATGGATTGCGGAGAGTGACATCATCCTCGTATAAGTCGCCACCTGGTGGTATTGTCAGCAATTGTGAGCTTTGTCCTGAGTTAGGTCCGAGCGTCCATGTACGGTTCCGTCCAGCGCACACGATCTCCAAGAAAAGATCGAGATATTCGTTGTCTCTGTAGTCGAGTGTTCTAGTTTTCCTATCTAAAATTCCAGATGCACCCATCTTTCGGGAACGCTTCGATATCTCCTTGAGATGGGAAGGGGAGTGTATCCGGTCCTTCAATGTTCAATGCCTAGTGTTCTAGGGCAGTGGTTCTCAACCTTGGCAAGCCCGTGGCCCGGATTCATTCATTTTTGTGAGAGGAAGGCCCTGCCAAACATAAGACAAACGGAAAATGAATGAGGAAAAATGAAACGGCTGATCACTCGCTGCCCGGTACGAATGATGTCAGGACCCGGTACCGGGACCGGAGGTTGAGAAACATTGATCTAGGGAGTTCACCTGGAAAATGAAAGAACGTGGGTTCGATTCCTCGCAAAGGCAGTTGAATTTTCTCTCTTTCCTAAATATATCTTCACCTCAGCCAGCTGTTAAAAACCTTTGTATGGATAACGAAGAGTGTGACATCATCCTCGGAAAAGTAATAAATTTACCAAAGGTACGAAACGATTGGTGACAATACACAATAACCGATTTATCACATAGACTGTATAGGCCTACACAATTTTCTTATTCGGAAAATATAGGCATTTCTCGTTATATAACTAAATTTTCTCTAATTATGCAAGTAATTTTACGGGAAATAATCCCACAGTCAAAAAAAAAACTTTTAATAGCGAAGTATCCTGATATATTACAGTAATAATTTCCTTAAAACCAATAATATTATAGCTTCACGTGGCAGAAAAAATTCACTTCCATATAATACGGGAAGTTATCCATTCAACTATATTAATATTGACTACTCCACATTTTATATATATAAAATTTTATTCTTGAAAATGAAGGAGTTATATGTGATAATAATAATATTATGCGTATATATAACACGTATTTCTAACGTGATTAAACGGATATAGGAGACGTTTCCCGCGTGTAATTTCATTCCATAATCACTTTGCAAAAGAAACTAAAATAAACAGCAGTAACTGCAAAAAAAAAGCATTACAATTTTTTCAAAAAGGCATAACTTTATGAAGAAAGTAGACTTTTGCATATACACGTAGAAAAATTCATTTCTTTAACCCATATATAAATTTCGCTTAATAAATTAGATTTTATCTACGTTTGAACGTCTTGTGGAAGGAATTATTTTCTACTGAAACTTCTTGTGCGTTGGCAAAATTAAAATTTCAAACTTCAAAAAGAATAAAGAAAACAGCAGACACAATTTTTTCTCGAGTTTCTACGGCATAAACGTGTAAAATAAACGAGGGGGAAAATAATAGGAAAAGAATTTTCTCCGTATTATTATTATGCATGTATATTTTCACACTAACGATATTTCATAATGGAATTAACTCTCGCGCCGGGAAAAAACTAATTTAATGCAGCGAAGTCAATTAAGCAATGATGGCGTTTTAATGAGTTGAGGTTTGCTGCTGCTGCTTCTTCTTCTTCCTCCATACCAGAGCATGAATGCATTTTTTAGCCTTATCTTTCTTCTTAAATACCATTTGGCTGTTCGTTTTTCGCTATCGTTTCATCTTCTCAGGCAATAAGCTTACTTCACAAAAAACACAAATATGCACTAGTTTACAGTTTTAGAACCAAATTTGTACAGTCTGAATGACATTTAAAGTGTAGCTACGCTTCTAATTACTAAAAATGTTCCTTTTTATGTTTATTCCCGTCTGGAGATGAATTCGTGGGAAAATTCAAGTCTAAAGCACTTGAATTCGGAAGAAAAATTGTATTTGGAAAAATTTTAAATATATTTTTAATTGGCAAAAGTATGGATTAAATATGGAGTATATATATAAAAGTATGGAGTAAATATTTTAAGTAGGAATATAGTTTTTTAATGCATATTAGTTATGCAGGGTAATTCTGAATTCATCTCAAAAATGTTAAAGGGGTGAGTTGGCACACTAGGACAAGTATTATTTTTGCTCTGCAATGCAGCGCAATATGGGCAGCACATAGATTTATTGAAAAAGGTGGCAGAAAAAGAACACACCTGAAATACATTGAGTTACTGTGAATAAGGAATTTTTAAAAAATACTGCAAATTCTAAGAATGCATTTTTCTCAAAAGAACTTTTAGGAAACGCTTTGAGAATGAGGGATTTTTAAAATATGATGAATAAAGAACTTAAAAAAATGCTGTGAATGAAGAATTTGAAGAAATGCCATGAATAAACAATTTGAAGAAATGCTATGAATATATATAAAGAATCTCAAGAAATACCGTTAATAGGAAGAAATTCCAAGAAATCCATTTAGAAGAATTTCAGGGAATGTTGTGAACAAAGGACTTTGAGAAATGCACTGAATAAGAATTGTAAAAATGCTGTGAATGTAAAAATGCCACGAATAAAGAATAGAATTCCAAGAAATGCCACGAATAAATAATTCTGAAAAACACTGCGAATAAAGAATTTTACGAAATGCTCCAGAAAAAACGGAATTTTTTTAAAAAATACCGTGAATAAAAATTTTTTAAAAATGCGGTGAAAAAAAATAAAGGATTTTAAAAATTCTGTAGAAGAGAATTTTCAATGAATAGCATAGATCAATCCAATTCTTCTAGAGCAGAGTCTTTCAAACATATTTGCCTCATCTCCTCCGGTTTAGCTAATCCATAAAACATCATGTTATGTCTATCTATAGCTTCTACCGCTCCAAAAGAACGATATCCACCTACTTTGGGACACACTAAGCCCTAGAGCTGAACTTATCAATTACATCTAATGTATTTCGAATAAAAACTTATGTTTTAGCGTTCTTAAAGTTTGTAACTGTCAGAATCACCCTGCATAAGATAAGAATGGCTTATTTCTTTTCAAATAAAAAAAAAAATTAACTAAAAAACTAAAAAATAGAGAAAGTGTGAATGTATTAATAACTATTCTCGGCCGAATTTCGGCTGCAATTAGTTGTTCAGCGGGGGGGGGGGGGGGGGGGGGGGGAAACAAAAAAAACCGAACTGTAGGCTGATCGCACGTGTAGTTTGAAGAATTATATCCGCTCGCAGTGTTTCAGCCTAAGTTATAGAGTGACGTTATAATGTGTCATTAGTATGTATATTCGTTTGGAACTATGACCAAAAAGGTGGGAGAGTGAAATGAGTGAGTCCACACACACACACACACACACACTTACCAAAGCCAAGGCCAAACTCGATAACGATGACACAACATCCTGGGTTTTGCAACAACAACGAACGCTCGTGTCGGATGATGATGATGATGATGATGACGATAAAGATCCAAGGTTTTCATTTTATTTTATTTTCACCCTTTTTTTTTATTATGTATGGGCTCTGAAAATATTTTTTTTTTCTCTTGTTTTCACAAGAATGTACAGGGTGTTCGGAAATGATAAAGCTGATTTGTATAAAGAAATATTTATAACAAGTACACTTTTCGCATAAAGTTTAGGAGTAGATTTTAAATTTTATTTTTTTTTACTTGTAAAGGTGACACGGGATGTGTGAGGTGGTCAAAATGGGCATGAACTAGGGGGGGGGGCAACTGTACTGGGCGGCGAAATTTAGAGGGTGGCAGTTTTAGATGGGAACAAAGAACATTGTTATGAAATTATGGATTTTGAAGTTGGTGGTGGGCCGGCACAATAATGTTTGCCCCGTTCGGCTGAATCATGTTTGCAGCGGGCGGCAAAAAATCCTAGTTACAGCCCTGAAGTACAGCATCACTGCTGTCTCCCAGTTCCAACGTTATTTTTGAGGTTTTCTAAATTCGAGGGGCGAATGCGATCCGTTATCCCATTTGCAGGAGACAAAAAAATCTCTCCGCAGAGAGCAAGCAGTTCTTCACCATGATATTTACATAAAATGGCAAGAATTCCGGCATTCGTCGTTTTTACTTCCAAATATGGAATGCAGATGGCACAACCAGTATAACACGAAACCAGCATAACTCTTACGAAATAAATACGTTAGGATTGCACATATACAACGCATTCTGGTATGCACCAATCAATCTGAAATTTCTCAGAGGCATGTTTACGAGGTATATGTAGGTCAAGTAGTAGTTGTAGTTTCAACGTCATTCTTTAGAACAAGGCTCTTAACCTTTTTTTGAGTTCCACGGACGCTTTTCATTAATAAAACTAAGGTCAGGAACACTTTTGCCAATAAGATGAACGTCCCGGTCCCCTTTACAAAATAATATTCAGCATATATTAATGTAAAAAGAATAATTTACGCAATTTTTTTCTTCCTCCGGGCTCGCAGATTTGCTGGACCCTCTCCAATGACGACCTCCCCCGCCCACTCCCCGCCAATAGGATTCATTTACCTCTGATTCAAAACAGTGGTTTTTAACCAGATATTTATCTTACTTGGTTAAATTTTTTACTAAACAGAGCGGCCCGAATACGGTTTGAATACTGTCACACAGTAAGCACTGTTTATGACTAATATCGAATATGACAACACGAGGAAACATTGACATATGTCCAACCCACACTTAAATATAGTCAGACCTTGGTATAACGTCATCCCTGGGAGACCGAATAAAAATGACTTCATAAGCGGGGGTGACTCAACAACGAGTGAGTTCAATTTGCTAACTATGCTAGCAGGAACATTCGAAAACTAATGGTACGAACATAGTGCACGCTGATTTCCGATTCTGCGAGTCGGTGCCGGTATGGATTGGTTAAAAAAACCCTGAAATTTAGGTTTTTTAGCCAATCAGCAATGACTCCGACTTGCAGAATCTGAAACCAGCGTGCACAATCTTTGCACTTCTAACGTTGTAGGCGTAAAAAGCGATCGACGTTACACCGAGAGGATTTACTGTGACATCAATTCTTTAAGAAAATGAAATTGATGGTTCTCTCAATTCATGCGAAAGAAACAGGTTGAAAATATCTAGTTTAGGACTTGACACGGGCAGAAAAGTAAAAATATCATAGAAAATTTCTGTAAAAATTTTAAAATTGTACAAATAATTTTTGTCGACACCCCTGTATCACTAATGCAATGTACCACTAAGGGATCATTCAAGTATTACGTCAGCATCGGGGGGGGGGGTTCGGATTTGCTGACTTTTGATGACAAGGGGGCGGGGTTTGAAAGTTGCTTACGTCATCAACCACTCCTTTTTGAAGATATGAAATATTCCAAGCTGCTGACGAAATTTTGCTGACAAGGGGGTCAAAAATGGCTGAAAATCTGCTTACGTAATACTTGAATGGCCCCTAATGCAATTTCACAGTGGACAAAAAGAAAAAATAATAGAAAACAAAGAAAGACTAGGCATAGTCAAGAAAGAACCACTTATAAACTTTTCATTCATTCTGAATTTTCATTATTTCTAGATTTGGTATTTAATTTTTATCATTAAAGGCATTTCTAATAGCGGCCGAAAAGAGGGTCCCAATAACTTTTTTGGGCCTTCGAATTATTAATTAACGATAAGAAATGTCAAACTTGTATTTAAAAAAAAATTACGCATAACAAATGGTTTTTTTTTTTTGTGAAATCCCTCAATAATCAACTCGACCCAGATTTCATTTATCGATTCTAAAATTTCTGTGTTGTCCAATTTATGAAATCGATGTTAAACTAAATATTCATATTTGAAATCTTTATAAATTGTCGATGAACTTTTCGGAATATATGAATAATAGACTGACTCTAAATAGAACATAAAAATTCTACGACTCGCTATTGACGTATATAAGCCAACATTTAACTCTTACAGACCCTGTTGCCACAAAAGTGTGGGTTGTTTTTCTCACTGTTGAATTTTGTCTTTTGACCTCAGGGATTTAAACCCTGACTGGATTGTGTAAGTTTCAAGTTAGAAATATTGTGAATATGAACTTTGAAGGGAGGGGGGGGGGGCTTTCATCAGATTGCAGTCTTTAAAGTTGAACTTTCGGATTTTTTTTTTAAGATGGCTTCCAGGAGAAAGTACCTCCGGTAAAAGTGTGATTTATTGCAAAAAATTTAGCAATAAAATTCTAAAAAAGAATTTTTATGTGAAGATGAAAAAATTTGAATGAAGTGAATTATTTTTTCATAAAAGAATTTTTTTGAGCATCGAAAATGCAAAAATATTTTAAAAGTTCAAAAAAAAAAAAAATTAATGCTCGAGTCTGAAAGGGACTAAAAGAGTATTTATATTAACTAAAAACTCGTCGGTGTAGTTTTAGTACAAATGATCATTACAGTCACAATATGTAATTTTTTTGACCGTTTCAAGTCTAAAATCATTCCTTTTTTCAACAACTACAAACCCATTTTTGTTTACTTATTCGAATCTACCCAACATTGGCCATTCTAGGAGAAAAGAGAGAGAGAGAGAAAAGGGACATAGAAATGAAGAAGGAAAACACGATTGGCTGCTCTTGCGAGAAAAGCCTAGACAGTAGTTGCTTAGTTTAGATACTAGTAGCAGGATTTTCAACCCTCGAACATTTCTTTAAACGGTAGCGGCGTCGGCCATTGATGATCGTAATTTACCTTCAAACGATCATAGCAAACGGATTATAAGGTAAGAAAAGGTCGAAGAGAGAGATGCCTAAAAGCAACATAAACACGTGTCAGACAGGCTCAGGAAAAAAAAGAGAAGATAAAAGAGATCCTCTTCTTTTCTTTTGATGTTTGTGACAACCTAAACTGCAAGATTGTGGATCGACCTCTTATTCAACACAATATCCCGCAACCATACGCACTACAACTAGACATAGTAGAACATCTACGAAAGCCCACTATTTTCTGTCCCCTCACCCACCAGATTCAATACAAATTTTCCATCTGTTTAGGTGGTTGGTGCACGATCTTAGTTTCCTTTGCTTCACTATGAAAAAATCCCATGCCTTTAAGAAACATTTAAAATTTTCTACTCCCTTTAGGCCCTCAATATCGCTTCTAAAATTTTGTAGATATTTTTATACAATTTAACGAGAGTTTTTAGGATTTTAGTTGCTGGTCAATTTTTGTTTTGAATTTAAACTCCAAGATGCAAAATTACCAAAATTTAGCCATATTTTGCACCATATAAAAAAATATTTTAATAAGAAATTTTCTCCCGTTAAAACATGTAACATCTCAATGTTGAGTGACACGTTGAGACACACAATATGTTTCAAGATATTCGGACAAGTGGTGTTTGAAACTGTTCCTTATTTAACAAAAACATAGTTTTGAGAAAAGAGCATTTTAATGGAAAACATGAGCATATATATATATAAAGCCTACCAGCAGTTTATATTAAAATATTTTGAAATAATTTTAGCGCAGCTAGAACTATAAACTCTAATGCAGTTAGACACAAATTTTTTTAAAAAAAATAAAAACTTGACAAATGAGTTTTTTGTGGCAAATGTGCTTACACCAAACTCCTTAAAATGCTATTTAGGAATTAATAATTACTGCCATCAATCCAGCTTCTTCCCTTAAAGACCATTTTAGATGAAAGGAAATCATGTATTTTCTCTTAGATTGACTTCACATTTGCTCGCTATTGTATAACAAAGGTGCTTAACCACGAAAAATGCAAGATTACGTCATGCATTCAGAGACAGACGTCTATCTCTGAATGAAAGATTACGTCATCGGAAATCGGAAGTGAGAGATTGGGAAAAATTAAGCAATTACTTTTATGCGATAATTTAAGTTCAGCAGCCCTGACTGTGCTCCCTATGGAGAGGCCTTTTTCTCCTACACTCAGGGAAATTAATTTGGTATTAGAACAAAGTAATAAGGGGAGTATACCAGTTCTGCATATTGTCACACAATACCCTCCCCACAAACACAACCTGATCATAACTATTTTGAGTCACACAAAAAGTCTTGATAAACTCTTATATATTTAGTACTATTCGGATTTTCCAACTTGCAGGCACGAATGCGAGCCCTTCTCCCATTTGAGAAAAGACTCTCCGCAGTGGTGCAAGCAGTCGTTCAACAATTTACTTGCACAGCACGAAAATTCAGGCACCTACCATTTTCACTAATATGGAAGCCAGATGGCAGCACTACTAGAACACCAAAAGCATATAAATACGTCCGGACCACATATACACTCAGAATACGCGCTCCAGCATGTACAATTCCTTAGAAATTTTCCAGAGGTATGCTTACGAGGTGCGTGTGCGGTTAAGTAATACTGTAGTACTAGTTCGAATCGGAATCATCACTTATTGCTCATCAAACACAGAGATTCTCTTCTCAATTCCTCCCGATTCCAATATTCTCATAAAATGCGTTATTTAATAATGGTTGAAAAAAACCCCTTTTCGAGTCATCACTCAATGACAATCCTTTGCCAACTGGGGTTGCTATATACATAGGAGCCACGATAAGAATCTCTGTAGATATACAAAGAAGATACAAGGAAAAACGTTGTTCTTGCCCATAGAACCCTGACAGAAACAACGGGACGAAAAATGACAGAAATACATCACAGATAAGGGATTTTTCGTTGCTTTTTCTAAAAAAAAAATTTTTTTTTTGTGGGGATGTAGAGAAAACAGACGATGACAACAACGACGACGACGAGAAGAAAAGTTTCTCACTGGTGCAGATTTCTTGGCATCAAACTGCCGCGTGTGGCAAGTTCCCTTGCAATATCCACCTCCTGTTACAGCAGCAATAACATATAAAACATTTCTTCTCTCTCTCAGAAAGCAGCAGCGTATTGTGTCTAGAACCCCGAGTAGTAGTAATAACGCTTCTTGTACTCATTCTGACACCACATTTGTTCTTTTCTTTCTGTGAGACAGATATTATAGTATTGCACGAGAGAGAAAAAGAAAGAAACGTGAACGCTTCAGTTCAGTTCAAAGGCAGGAAGTAATAGAGACAAGCATAAAGAAAACAAATAAAATCAAGGGCAAAACATGATGATAATAAACAATAAAATAAAAAAAAAAAACACTGGCGTTCATAAATAAACGGCACGTTGTGACCCCTGCAGCGGAAGAAGGACAAACACAAGTGTCATTCATATTACGTTTCGAAACATACAGGTTTTCCACGCCCTATGGAGAAGAGTACTCATACTATCAAGTACAGTTTAGTCCGCTTGATCAGATATCACGATTCTAGCGCACAATATCCGTTTAAGCGGACTATCCGATAATGTGGGGGTACAATCGAAGACGTGGGTGCAAGAATCAAACAGACCCACTTTTCTCATATTTTCACTTTTTCATTTACTCCTATATAAAGTAGTAAAAAATTCTTTATCAATTGGTGCAAGAGCCATACGTCTCCAAGCAATAGTTATAGAGGTATAAAGGAAAAGGTGCTGCGCTTGTGTGCTGCCAGGTGCAAGAAACAAGCCGGTGCACCAAATTGTTTCAACGTTTGGTCGCTTCGTGGCAGCGCTTTTCCCGTTGCATCAGCCAGTCGTTGGCGTCTGGTGGTGTTGATGTTAATGATGATGATTTCTGAGCGCATTTTCAAGTGAGTCAATGAACAGTGTAAAAGATAATAACTGTTGTGCTTTTAACAGATTTTGGTAAGGTACTTTTTGAAAAAATGGATAAAATTTCATGATATTTTAAAATCTTTCTCTAGATTTTTTTTTGCCGTAAACTTATTACAAGTTACTTCTTGTAACCATACAGTTTTAATGTGTTAATAAAGAGTTTTTGGGTATCTACTAAGATTTTTTTTGGAAAGCCTGTGCACAAAATTCCAATGTTGGGTGGAAAAAAACCAGATAGCTTCATTCTTTTTCTCTTAAAACAGTAAAAATAAAACCGGTCTGTGATGGATGAAGACATTATTAATTTTCTCCTCGAAATTGAAAGGTTTTGAAATACGTTAAGTAATTTTTGAATGTTTCTTGTTTTCCTTCCCCGAAAAATTTAGAAAACTGGAGCTGTCTGGTTCTTGCACTCACGTCTTCAATTCAATTGCCTTTGCAACGTTAGTATAGTTTGTAACTGATTATGAAGGATCAAAATTGAATAAAGCTTTTCGAACAAATCAGACATTAAAAATTAAATGAAAATTTTATTTAATTACAATGATCACTATACCTAAGATTTTTTTAGTTTTCATTAGGAAAGTTAGCGCCATCTATTGCTTCAACAGAGAACAAAAATAAAATAATTGAATATACGTATTTTAGACGATTCGAATACTTAGCAGAGGCCAATACTCACTCTCGTATGTCTTAACTTCGTGTAACGTATTTTTTATTTATTAAAAATTTTTCATTCAATTGAAACATTGTGTATAGTGGTTGATATGTATTAACAGTTGACGCGGGAGATCCCATTAAGTGGGGCCAACTGTATTGATTATGATTTAACGAGTAGAAGTACTTTTGAATGAGCAAAACTGCATATTTCCCCTTATGTAGATAGCGTAACTGTAAAACCGTTTTCACTGGTTCTTCAGAGTTAAATAAAACTGTTCCATTGGTTTCTGAGAATGCGCCCAAGACGGCCGATGACGGCTGGACATGCAAACGCTGTAGGCGGCCCAAATAAAGGAGGGCATGTTTTGCAGGGATTTTCAACAACGGCAACTGTAAAATTTTAACATTGGTTCTTCAGTTAAAATATCTATATTAGAGAAATACTCATGTTTTCTGGGATTCCGAAGGGCAGGAATGGCACCATCAAGGGTTCCTCTTGAAATAAAACATTGGAAGGAATTATGAAAGCGTTTCACAACCTGTAGTCCGTGGACCCCGGGAGTCCTACTTTGTAAAGAGTCCGCGGAATCATTTTCTTTTACTACCGTTGCATAAATGACACATTTTCGCTGTGAAATTGCAATTTGCCCAATTTTTTATGATATGAAAATTATAAAAGACAATACATTTTTTTGGATTTTATGGGAGGATCGTCGAAATAGACCTTCTTATTCTACAAGGGGGAGGTCCACGGAGTATTTATCTGAACTGTCAGAGACCCGCGACATCAAAAAGTTTGGGAACACGAATATAGTATTCGATACTATAGGAGGATTTTATCAGAGTATGGGCGTCAAACTTCCACTATCTACAAAGTCCTGGGCAATTGCCACAAAGGTAATTTACTACCATTTCTTCTTCCGAAGAAGTGGCTGAGAGGAATTAATTATTTTAGAGCCCAACTTTAAGTTTCGTGTATGTACATGTGCAGGTACTGACATCAGTCTCCTTATAAATTGAATGAATACTCTTATGAGTGCAATTTACATATTGTAAAGTCTGTTCCTCGTTGTGGGAGTGTTTTTTTTCAAAAGGAAGACAAGTTCAAATTTGCGCCTCGAAGTCATAAAAACAACTT
The DNA here is from genome assembly GCF_987345545.1 of Pholcus phalangioides. Lineage (NCBI taxonomy): Eukaryota > Metazoa > Arthropoda > Arachnida > Araneae > Pholcidae > Pholcus > Pholcus phalangioides. Next base: position 16,784,909 of record NW_028301615.1, on the reverse strand, counting down.
GAAGAGTTCGTTGCGTAGAGCAAATTTCAGGGAAGGACAAAACAATGTTAAAAACTATCGAATATTACAGTGGTGGGAGCCGTAAAATCACGTTTGGCTTCCCCTCCCCCCACAAAATCCTAGTTTTGGGGCTTGATCCCAAGCTACTACTATTAAAAATAAATATTGCAATTTATAAGAATATTGTTATCGGGGGATGGGAGGGGGGGGGGGGTATTGAGACTAATCTCTGAGTTTCATGGGGCACTGGATAATGATTCCGAATCGCACTACAACTACTGAACCGCACATGCACCTCGTAAATATTACTCTACAACAAAACTTTTAACGAATTAGTACATTTGGTACATGTTCGAATGTGCCATGTGTCTGTTCCGTACCTATCTACACAGGGTGTCCCTGAACTCATGGGCCATTATAATTCTCTAAGGCATTTAAACTTTAAGGGAAGGTAGAATACACGTAAAGAAGAATTTTTTGTATAGCAATGTGGAATTCGAAATGAAAAGTGTTGGAGGAAAAAACTCTGATGAGGACCTCATTGCAAAACTTTCAGTCGCTGCTGCAACTGTTCGTGAAACACCTGGCATCTTCGAAAGGGTATGCCAATCATTTGCTAGATGCTGCCAGGCCTGTATCAATATTGGTGATGGGACATTTGAGCACTTACTGTAATGATTAATGTAAATAAAAAGTTTTTTTCGTTTCCTCAGCATTTCGTGATTTTCCGCCAACACTTTTCATTTCCGACTTCACGCTATTGAACAAAAAGTGTTTCTTTATGTGTATTTTACCTTCCCATAACGTTTGGTCCATGAATTCAGGTACACCCTGTATATATAAGTAAGAAAGAGTTCTTCATTTTCAAATGCGGAACGAAACAACTCGACAGACTACTTTGCCTATTGTATTGCCCTATCTTAAGCTGAGATCATGTTCAAACTAGTCCAGAATGCTGACCGTAAATTATGGTAAATGACTCGGTAATTTAACGCAAGTGTAACTTCTCAGTCTCTCTCATATTTAGGCAAATACAAAACTGATTGATGAATGAAATGAAGAGCAGTTAAATCATCTCGCGATGACACAAATGCTGAGCAATTCCCTATCTTTTTTTATTATGCGGAAGCGATACCGATCAAGGAAACAGCTGGAATGAAATTACATTGTCTCAGTTTTTGGAAAAGACCGAAAAAAAAAAATCCCCCGCATCCCACGTCAAACGAAGAAAACAAAAATAACAATAATTCCCAGAAATTCAACAAAAAAAAAAAAATATTTATTAAAACAACAATAACAACATGCTACCCACGTTTACTACACATTACTGTACGGATGGATGGTATGAATCACCTTTAACGAGTGGAATCACCCACGACGGATAAGAAAGAGATAAGAATCGACACAAAATGCTCTAACCCAAGGATTTTCAGCTGCTGCAGGCGATACAAGGTGCCAATTTTTTTTTCTTTTCTGGTTCGGAAGAAGAAAATTCACCCTGATTTTTCTTCCTAACAACAGCAACTTTGAAACTTATACGTGGTTTCTCACTTTCTCCGATGAATAACAATAAATAACGATAATTCTTTTCCCCTCCGCACTACATAGTAATAACATAATAATCGAAAGACAACCGTGACATAAGACATAAATTCGTTCCACAAGTCTTGTAGGAAGGAGTCATCGTGACACACAGACACACACACACATTGGGAAACGATAACGAGGACTCGAGGTCTTTATTGCTGAGTCATGTTTTCTTTTTCTGAGTTTTAAAACGCAGGAAAAACGTTCGTTCCAAGGTCATTAGGACAAGGAATTGCTGCCATCTTACCACGGTTGGAGTAATTTTATGGTACGGAGATCAAGGCTTCAGCATGGAGAACCAAACAAATAAAGTGAGGATTTTTCAACATTTCGATCATGTTTTATGCATTCATTACTTAGTGATACATGTCTCGATTCTTACTCGTGCTCTCAGGTTGTTTTTTTTAATACTTCTGTGATGACGGGATTAGAAGCAGGTATTGCATGTACAAGAAAATTTTTTTTTTGCGGTTTGAGGCAATGAATCTCACGCATCAATGCAAACTTTGATGGGAATGTATCGAATTTCAACTCGGGACTGATTTTAGAGTGTAAATTTTAGGGCGGAAGAAACTGCTTTAAGCGAGTCAGTTCTGTTGGGATTTCTCCGAACCACCGAAAGACTTCCCTATCTCCGCAGAGGCATTCTGTCACATGGGGACACAAGAAGGTTCCTTTTACATTACATCACCCACGTGAAACACGAGAAAACAGTTGACCATGACTTGGGGCCTAAAACATGCTTGAAACTCATCGACCTGTCTATCACCATAGGCGCTACTCCCATTCTCTCCCGTCCGTTCGAAGATCCCACATTTCCACGTCAGGCCTATCATTTCAACTTTTTCCGGGGGGGGGGGAAGAAGAACATATACTCAGTGTATGCATATATTTGCACATATATACCATTTATATTGTATTTTTCAAAGCCGGGGTACTCCCCCCTCCCCAACAGGCCCGCCCGGATCCGCTTATAGCGTGTCACTGCAGAGTAAGGTATCCATTACGTGAATGCTGGGCACCAATCCAATCACACCGATAAGTGTGATTTGAAAACCACTAGACCAGTGGTTCTTAACCGAGGGTGCGGGAGATCATTTTTAGGGGGTACGAGATGAGAAAGAAAAACCGTACAACATGCTAATTTATTATTCAGAAAAATTGAAATGATGATAAAAGTTTAATTTTGAATTCTCAAAAATATAAATAACATTGATCTTTTGACACTTCATCTTTTAAATTTCGCTTACAAAATGTGTGACATTTCCACAGCTCTGTGGGCCTTTTAGCCACCTTTCATGGCTACTTTCCACTTCATTTCCACCCGTGGCCATCTCAAAATATTCCAAGACAGACAGGGAGCCATCAGGTTGAGAACAAGTGTCTTAGATCATAATCATTCACGGACGGTATACGAACTCCACCCCCCTTCCCCGGGAAAAGCATAAGCCGTCTATCCATAGACAGTTTCCAGGCATACTACCACCAGCAAGTGAAAAATCTTGTCAAATCAGCGACGATCGCTTTGTGGAGGATATTTTCAATTTCCATATAATTAGTTTGGCAGACAAAACCCAGTGAAAGCGAAATATCTACTGTACTGACTGCCACATTGGACCCCCCCGATAACTTCGATTCATAAGCGCACAAATTGAAATGTGGAATGAGAAGAATGCTGAGTTGAGATTGGTTCTCAAGACGATTACGTCGATCAAAAAAAGGCCTAATAGTGTAGAGAACACACAATTTTTTGAAATTTTTTTAATGTTAACCTTTCTGTTTTCCCCGGGTATTTTGAGATAACCCATTCGACCTGGAGTTCTGTGGGAATGTAACTACAAAACAATTAATTGTATAAACATAGGGTCCGGAATAGATATTTTTGGGGTGGAGAAGTTGATTCTAAAGGTCAACATACACCACTAAAAAGGGGTTTTTTTCCCCATTTTCTAAAATAAGGCACATGTTTTACAGAGAAGATAAAGAAAAAATACAAAGAAGTAAACAACTTTACAGGCATAACCAGATGACAGACACGCGAAAGAGAGAGAGAGAGACGTCGTTTCTAAAAATACTTTCTCCTTTAGCTCTCGAACTCTTCGACCCGACGTTTGTGTTAGTATGTGTGGGTTCTGTCTGCAAGGGCGAAAAGGCATCATCCAAGACAACATTGCTCCGCTTCTCTACGCAGACAGTTTTATGGAAGCTGAGAAATAGCGTTTTCCGGTACATTTCAGTCCGAAGAACATGTTAGCATGTATTTCTTTTGCATGAGGGGGAAATTTCAACCTCGAAACTTATTTATCTTTTAACACATACTCGTAGAAATAAGAAATCCTAGAAGCAGGCAGGAAGTTCCGTGGAAATGCAGCAGCAAACAGCAACATGCGGCCGAAAAGTCCCATGAAAAAATCCAGATATATTTTTCGGTTTCAGAAAATGCAGAGACCTATAAACATAACACAAACATGAAGCCCTGAAGAGAAAGAGATAGCGGTGAATGTAGCGGCAGAACCGGAAGGAAATAGACGACAGGAAGTATGTATACGTACACACCAGCATAAAATATGAAAAACCATCTCTCTCTCTCTCTCTGGACATGTTTTGAAAACGTCAGAAGTGAAATTACTGGTGCTTGTATGACTTTCAGGCTGTTTTATGCTCGAAAATGTCACGCTTTCCGAAAACACTGTTACTTTCTTGAATTTGTGGGAAGAAGGATATGAATATTCGTTCCGACTGCAGTGCAATCTCCAAATAGAACCTTCACAAACGTCAACTATATGTGCAGATACGGTCGGTCCCCGCTTGATCTGATAACGACTGATAGGATAAAATCCTCCGGCACCAAAATTTCTCCCACACATTGTTAAAGTTCCCCGCTTAATATGATGATTTCAACGACTTTTCCCCGCTTAATTGAATATTACGCTTCACACGTCAACTACTATACACAATGTTTTTAATGAATGAAACATTTGTAATTAATGGATAATATGCCACTAAGTTGAAATTAACAAAATAATAATAATAATAATAATTGAGAATTGGTTCTTGTCTCCAAGTATTGAAGTTTTCTTCAATGCGTACATTTAATTCTTTTATTTTTATTCTCTTGTTTCTCTTCTTGTTGAGCCAATAGAAGACACTAACTTTCCTAATTAAAAGTGAAAATGTTAGGTATTGTGATCATTATAAATAAATATTTTCCGGAACTCCTACCCGTCAAGCCGTGACGCAACTTCCACCAAAGGAGTGCAAGTATTCACTGTTAAAAATCTAGTGCAATTGAATACAAGATTTATTCAGGCTTACAGAGATGTTAAAAAAAAAATAGAAAAAAAAATTATAAAACCGGAAGCTAGAGTTGAAAAAAAATTAAAAAAATTCAGTTGTATCTACATTAGTTGACCTGCTATGTGGTTTGGAACATTCACATTTTACATTGATTGATATTAATATAGTATCAGTTTCGAAGTCACGGGCCACATCAGACGGCCCCACGGACAAGTGTTCAGCATGTACAATTCAACCCATCATACTGCTGCGAGAAGAGTTGAATGATTGAGCATACAAATAACTTGAAATTCTCAATTTAAGGCGAATTGCCTACAGAACCTACAAAATGAAATTCAGCTAGACATTCAGTATACCTGTACATGGAAAACTATAATGGAAGAGGGAAAAAGCCAGGGAAATCGAAGAAAACCTCATCGAAACGGATTAGGAACCACCAACGATATCAGACAACTAACACGATGTATTTTATTCGTTCGCCGCAGCCACGTGGAATGGGATCAGCAATGGAAATAATGGAGGGGGGGGGGGGAGATGCTTCCCATCTCTGATGTATTTCCACATAATCCCGTAACAGGGATCGAAAAAGTTTGCCATACACTAAAACAAATTCTTATAACATAATATGCAAAATATCTCGACAGTCTGAACTAAATTGGAAGCAACTCATACAAGAATGGATCCTTTTCTTCTTTTATTTTCGAGAACTATCAAAACTCTGCATCATTCCCGGGCTGACACAACTGCCTTTTTCCTTGTATCCTCCATGATGTATATACGAACACACACACGGACAGTACAGCAAATTACTAAAGATCTACAAAAAAAGATAAAAACATTTTGGTACTGGAATCTCTCTCTCGACAGGAATTCCTAAGCTCCAAGTGAGGCCATTTACATTACAATGAGGAGAAGCCAAAAGCGGAAGCCAAAAAAGAAAGGCGAATAAAAAGTATTATAGTGATATATGACAACGACATGGGATGGGGGGTGAAAGAAATGTTTGCAACAAATAAATAAATAATCAAATAAATAGTTTTTTTTCCTCAACCCTGTGGGGAATTATATCAGCAACGCAGGACTCCTCTCAAAAGACAAGCATCATAGTATACACTGAAATATAAGGCACCACAGACACAAGGAGGAGAAAAAAAATCCCCCTTTCCCTTTTTATCATTTTCAAAAATGAGGAATTTCACCACCTTAAGCTCCTGGGATTCTCTCTCTTTAAAAAAAAAATAATAACAAAAATACTAGGCAATAATATTTTCGTTGGATGATGCCTAGCTATGAAGGAAGATGGGGTGGGAAAGGAAAAATGAACGACGGGTGGAAATTGTCCTCTGGTTGTCCCTCAGGGAAATACATAGAAAATTAATTGGAAAAAGATTTCTATAAGAGATAACACATAGGAGAAGAGTTATTTCAAGATGGAGGCATGGAGGCGCAAGGAAAGAGGACATTGAAAAGAGAGGAAGAAAAGAAAATCTATCCATGAGTAACATTTATTGGAATTGTTCGATACATCCACGAGAATTATGTATTTTATAAATATTGTATAGGTACATAAGTTGATAACGTCGGAAAAATTTTAGTTTTATCCTGCGCTATTAATCATAGGTAAGAATTTTAAGTTATATAGAAGCAGGATATAGATTCTTACGTTTTTTATAAAATTAATAATTTCCATAAAATGAGTTACTTGAAAGAACACGTAGGCAAAACAGATATGAACTCAAATATTTGACATTGACAGGTAGAGCAAGAGGTGGCAGCATTGTGTGGCTTCGTTGTGGAAAAAAGGATAATCTGTGCCAAGTCCGAGACAATCAACAGCAGCGGAGCATTAAAGCATAAAGCAACGGAGTTATGATTATTACGTTCAGGTGAATTAAACGTTGTGAGATTCAATTCCAGTGCAAAGAAGAAGAAGGTGCTTGGATAAGTGAAACCTTTCGCTGCAGCAAGCTTTGTACGGTGACATGTTTGTGATGAAATCATTTCGAATATGCAAAGAGGAGGATGAGTCTGAAATGGAGACATCTTTCGTCCCTGAGATAGTAAACGTTTACCTCCTCGGCTGTAAAGTGATGATGACAGTCTTCTCTGATGTGCCGAGATGTTCCCCCTGAATTAGACAGATGTCAGCACTTAAACAAATGACAACCATTCCTCAGAAACAAATTCCACGTTAGAAAAACAGTGCAATCCGGCATGCACAAATTCATACGAACTTTTACGAGGTTCATTTATGTGGCTTAATATAGAAGAATTATCGATGTTGACGTAAACATCAACTTCGGAACTTGGTGCACCAATTGAACACAAAGAGTCGTTTTTTTATACGGGGTGTCCCTGAACTCATGAGTCAAACTTTGAGGGAAGGTAAAAAATACACATAAAGAAGCATTTTTTGAATAGCAATGTGTGGGGTCGGAAATGATAAGTAATGGGGAACAAACACGAAATACTGAGGAAATGAATTTTTTTTTTAAATCTACATCATTGTGTGAAAGACTTGCTAAGAATGCTTTGGTTCAATGCTAGACGCTGCTAGGCCTGTATCGATGTTGGTGGCGGAATATTCGAGCACTTACTATAATTATTAATGTAAATAAAAAGCTCTTTTCATTTCCCCACTATTTTGTGTTTTTTCCGCCAACACTTTTCATTTCCGACCCCCACATTGCAATACGAAAACTGCTTCTTTAGAGGGGCCATTCATGTATTACGTCAGCAGATTTTTAGCTATTTTTGACCCCCTCCCCCTCTTGTCAGCAAAAGTCAGCAAATCCGAAACCCTCTCGATGCTGACGTAATATTTGAATGGCCCCATATATATTTGTATTTTATTTTCCCCTTAAAGATTAGCCCATGAATTCAGGGACACCCTGTATCTCAACACAGTGGTGTATTTACAGGGAAAGCGCTCCGTTAAGAAGTTTATTACAGCATATATTTTTGTTTCGGCATTTTCTAGCATTTTTGCACATTGTGGGATTATGCATGCCTTTTTGAATGCTGACTTCTTCTCTCCCATTCCAAACAATTTTAAGTTTCAAATTTAGACTCAAAAATGTCCACACGTCATCATGTTCACATCCACGATTTTCAATTTGCTTTTCCTGAAGCACTTTCTTTGAACAGAAATTGATTAATACCAAGCCACATTCACTCACCCGAACACACCCATCACACACCATTGTTGCTCAAGCGTTCTCTTCTACTCTAGTCAATGTACGTTTGAGACTGACTGGTACTATTACTACGATTACTAAAACATACGCAGTGTTGCCACCTCTTGGCCAACCCATGAAATATTTTAGTAGTCAGCTTTGTTTGTTTCATTTGAGGAATCCTCCTTATAATGATTTTGATAATAACATCATTTTCTAATATCGATATATATGTGTCGATACGATGGAATTATTTTAAATAATGAACGGATTAAGAATTTCGCAATTTCGAAGCTGATTTCCTGTGATTTTTAAACTTGAACGGAAATGATATTTATTTACTGCAGAAAACGTATTCAAGTCAGATATTAAAGGAGTAAAAAAACGTGGTAGGGAAGCAGAAGAAAACAAACATGGCGGCGAGTACAGAGTTGTTGACAGAGTTCTGTCACGTATTGACAAGACGAGATAAGACTTATCTGTCAATGAAAGAATTGAAAAGGGGGAAAAGAAACTTCTGAAGTGAGTTTGGCTTATCACAGCATGGGCTCGGCCTTATTCCGACTTTCATGTTTCCGGTCCCTTTCATATTTTATTTACACGTCTACGGTTTTATGTGCGAAAACCTAGGAGTGTGAAGGTTGAATCATTCCACGGACGAAAGAGGAAAGTTTCGTTTCGTATTGCGTAGTAAACTGCTGCCGTTGATTTAGTAATCATATATGGATAAGATTTTAAGTGACTCGGTGCAAAATACGACTTTCATGACTGAACATCCATCAAATTTATATTGAATTTATTTTAATTTTTTTCCCTGATGAATCAACCTTTCGCGAAAAATTCAAAATAGTATAAGTAATGGGAACATGGATAGGATGCAAATCAATTTTTTGTAGACCCGAGTGGCATGGTGGTAAGATGCTCGTCTACCATTGTGAAGGTTGTTGTCAGGGTCCCGGGTTCGAACCCAAGGGAGGATGTAGATAAGATATTTTCCCAAACGAACTCGAGGCGACCACCGATAGACAGCACCTTCACTTCCAACCCATCTCACTAATGGCAGTAAATTGCGATATGGCCAGAGTTGGTGCTTGGTGAAGTGGTATGGTTTGTATATTGAAACCGATGAAGGATCGACATTAATAAAGATTTTCGAATGTGAATCAGACAAAATGAAATGAAAATTTATATTCACAGCTACAATAATCACTACCTTTAAAAAACTAGCGCTCTCTACTGGCTCTACAGAGAACAGAAATAAAATAATTGAATGTACGTATTAAAAAGACGGAGGCCAGTACTTCGAAATGTATTTTTTTAACCACTTGCCTGATAGGTGTCAATTCACAGACTTGAAAAATCTGTAGTTTCCCGCGATAACACATTCCACATCAAAGAAAACATGCCAAACAAATAAAAGGGAAAAACGAGGACTTTTTTGTAAATTGCAATGGCTGACCATATATAAAATCCCATTTTTCCGTGACGCATTTTTCCCTGTCCTGATTTGTTTCAGCAATAATTAACCACTTTGCTTGCCTTAACCATCACATTTGGTGACAATTACGGATTTTTATTACTTGAAATCCTGATGCTCCCATATTTTTTCTGAGAAAACGGGGTCAGCCTAAAATTGCAAGGACTGGAAGGGACTTCTTTAGGAACTTTCAATTCAAACAAAGCTCAATTTGAGGATTTTTGGGGATTTTTCTATGAAAGATACGAAAAATCGAAGAATTAGATTTCCGACAGGAAGATTTTAATAAGTTTGAAAAATCGGAAGACTTCTGGGTAAATCGGAAGCTTTTCGGCACCTCTGGTTTTTTAATTTTACCGGTAAGTTACCGTTACCGACACAGATTAAGATGATTAATCTATTTACAGCCACACACCAGTGTCATTGAGGGGGCTAGTATTTTTACACTCGAAAAATTAAATGTCATTGCTGATTGCTTGAAAAACCTGAATTTTAGGATTTTTCAACCAATTAGCAACGACGTTCCATTTTTAGTGCTGGCCCTAGGAGCTCTCGTCAAAGGCAGGAACGCAAAAACCAGTCTGAAGTGGGATTGTAATAGCGAGGAAAAAATTTATTTTTTATCGAAAATTATGAAATATGCAAAACAGAGAAAACGTAGTTAATTCAGCTTTTTTATGGTCGAATTCGTGTTCAGCTCACCGAATTACAAATTGAAATTATTATTTTTGTTGCGGACGCAAAAACTCTGTCAAAACACGTAGTTCAGTCTTATGTATCATTGTAACGATGGAAAGAAGTCTATGTGCGGTAACTTCTATTTCCTCAAGAAGTTACATACTGTCTGAATGCCAATGGAGAAAGTTTTCGAATGAATACAAGTGCATTATGGCTTCCTTACACATCACATAATTCTGTCAAAATACAATTGTCTCAACAAATCCACTCGAACGGGTTTTCATCCAAACCATCTAAAGTTATCACTTGATACAATCTGAAATAAAATTTTCATGTTTCCTTCAAAGGGACGGATAAAAGCAGATAAGGTTGTAGCGGGATATCTATCTATCTCTCTATAACGATGCCTCGTTAAGAACCCTTTAAAAAAAAGTCCTTCCAACTTCTATTTCCAAAAAAGAAAAGAAAAAAGCACTCTCCCACAGTGAATTTTGAAGAGGAGGATAGGGATGATGGCAGTATCAGTAAAAGCGTTCCACACACGCTCCGCCCAAGTCATTAGACGAGCTACGACGACAGTATAGACACACACACACACACAGTTACCAGCAAGTAGAATTTCAGATTCGATCCCCCTGTTGTGTAACTACAGAAAGAACCAGAAAAAAAATTCTCAAGCCTTACAGACGTAGAATAAAATATAAATAAGAGCTTGCAAGCAGCCGCTTCAATCTCAGTAATGGCCACGGAACCTAGACAGATACGGTCACGTAGAGAAAACCTCTTCCTCCATCCCAAACTCTATCAAAACCCTTCCTTCCCACAATTACTTTGTCATTGGTTTATACACACTCACACACATCTTTTCCCATCACCACTAGTATATACAGTACACGCCTTCTCTCTATCTCTATCTCCTACCCGCCATTGCATCGTAAACCAACTAGGGAGAGAGGATATACTGTATATGGAGCACAAAACACAGAAAAAAAAAAAATTAACAAGTGATTGGAGGAACATCGGCTAGAATCAATGCACTTCGTTTGCCAGATACTAGATGGTAGGGCATCAGGGGTATATGCGTTCCTCATCCGATCCCTGTTTATCACTAATTTATTTTTATTACCCAGTGTAAAAGTTATCGAATAAACCTCCCCGGGGAGCTGGTGCAGGAAAGAAAAAAACAGATTGGAGGCTCGGGGCATCCCGAACGCACACACACACACAGGAATGAGGAAGGAAGCACACAAAGTAATCATGGGGGCTCTTATGGAGTAAAAGGATTCCGGATCCTTATATATTGAACCAATATAAACAGGGAACTGTTGTCATTATGCGCAACACGTGACTCTGCACCAGTCTAAAAGAAAGAATTTTCTTCAACCCCTTTAGTCTTCGGGTGAACTAAAAATTGTTAAATTGTTAACTTTCAAAAGAAACCTTATTTACCTGAATACAGAAACTGGACTCGTGGGAACGGTTTTAGAAGAGGAGGAGAGGAAAAAAAAAATCTGTTTAACAATTTTCTAAATGTAAGACTCGGGGGTTGATTTCTTATGTATGTATAAAGACGCCTCCTAATCATATTATGCCATCATGATAGAGTTTTGAACCTGCGTTTCATAAATAATTTATAACTTAAAGCCAGATTCCATGAGTTCCTTTATCTTGGAGCTCTTACTAAAGTGCAAGTGAGGGGAGATAGGAGATAACACATTTTTGAATTTCTTGCTACTCGGAGACTACATCAGGAAAAAATAAAAAGTATTTTCCAAACTCGGTACTAATTTGCTATGTTGATAGCGACAACCATTTTCTCCTCATTTATCGCATAACAGCAGTGGAAGCCTGCACAACAAATATTTTCTTTTCAAATTCATTTCGATGGTATTAATTTTTCAAAATTTAGCTGTTTTAAATTTACCCAGAAAACATACACCGGTACAAACTGAGGTTATAAGAAGAGAGTTTTTAGTCTAAAAGAGACAGCAAAATACGTTATACATATACAAATAAAATGGCCACAACAGGCAAATTGCCAGACGAAGTGGCTAAAAAATTTTGCCCATAAAAATATGGCTGTCAAATATCGCCAAAATATCCAGTATAAAAGTATGTATCACCGGAAAATAAATAAATAATAATGTACAGTATAATGCACTGCCTATAAAAAAAGATTATGGTTGTCTTATCTAAGTATAGATAGCTTCTAGATTTATCCCACTATGTTTATCGTAATTCTTTTTCAACGTGCCAATTGTGTTAGAATTTACGACCCCCGGAGATAAGCTATTCCATTTATTGACAACCCTATTAGAGGTAAAAACTCCTTGTGACACCACAACCTGGAATGGTCCTTTATTAAACGGTACTGGTATCCCCGCTTGTCATAGCAATTGATTTACGGTGTATAAATAACTCATGGTCCATCCTATCCTCTACTTTGGAAATTTTAAACACTTCGATCATATCCCCCGACACCTACGTTCTACCAATGTAAAAATATTCAAGAAATCAAGTCTTTCTTCATAGCTCAAACTTTGTGTGCCAACAAGAGCACGCGTAGTTATTCTCTGCAACCCCAACCAAGTCTATGTCCCAGTGAAGGATGAACTAAGGGGCCATTAAAGTATTACGTAAGCAGATTTTTAGCCATTTTTCACCCCCCCCCCCTCTTCTTTTTCTGCGATTCTCCAACTTCGACATGCGAATGTAAGCTGCTCTCCCGCTATCTTTACATCAAAATATGGAAGGTAGATTGCAGAACCAGCAAGAACGCAAAACACGACTCTGACAACATAAATAAAGTAGAGGTCACACATACCACTCTGCAACACACATCACCGGCATGCACTTTGGGGTCAGAAAAGTTGAGAAAAGCTGCTCTATGGGAAATTGGCCATGACCATACTTGTTAACGCTGTATCCGATGTGTCTTCAAACTTCGACTAAATTGTTTTGATTAATTATATTAAAAAAAAAATAATCAACTATCTGACGGTGGACGAGTAATGGTCAGTACATATCGGTTGGTTTAGTTGTTACATGAAACCGAATAAAATTTTTTAAAGTAAATAGGTACATCAGATTTTTTTATTTTAATGGGGCACCAACCCCGCCCTCTACTTTTCGTATCTAAAGTGCTTACAACAGAATTGAGCATTCTGTCAAGAAGCCCCTGTTTCTCATCGTCCCGATACCGAATATAGGAGTAAAATTTCAGCGACTCGTGAGGATAGACATCATCCTCATCGCTGGTCAGTTCGCAACCGGACGCTGAAAACTGGTTGCCATGTCAACTGTATGACGTCATCGAGACATCTCAAGTAATATGTTCCCATCCACCCCGTGAAGTTTCCTCTTCCTCTAACCCGGTTTTCCAAGTCCCCTCCGTTTCCGCAGTCCTGGAGACAAAACGTATGAACCTTATCCGGGAAGCGACCGGTGCCCTGGGCTATGCGTGGATATAAATATATTCCGTGAATACGGAATTCCCTGTCCGAAAAAGTAATATATATATATATATATTTTGCCCCGTAGGGTTTAACGTATCCTGGGGTTTTCCCTCAATCCCTGGATTTTGAGCAATAAATTCTCAGGATCTCGGGTATTTCGCGGGATTCATTTCTTGTAGACTTTGTTTTGGCAATTCAATCTGTTAATACGATAATTATATAATAAGTTACTACAATAATTAACACACGAACACTATCAAGAATGTGTTTAAAAATGCTATTTTCTTTTCTCTTTTATTTTTCTTCAAATATTATCGTTTATGCCATATTTTATGCTAATGTGATATTGTGCTATTCCACGATGAAAGAGGATAGAGCTCTTTTGAGCTCGATGCTCTGTATAACAATCTACGGTCACTTTAAAGTAGCGGTTCCCAACCTTCTTTTTTTGTCCTGCGGAGCCCATTTTGGGGTATAATTTCAATGGCGGAGCCCCGCGGGCCTCTGTTATTGAATTTATTTATCAAATTTACTAATTCATTTTATTGTCCTGGAGCGGCCGCGAAGCCACTGGGAAGTGCACACGGAGCACTGTTTGAGAACCGCTGCTTTGAAGGAAACTAATCTCGGTCCTTCATGGAAATTAGCAGACACAAAGGGTAGCGCAAAACGTTTCGAGAAACAAACGGATCCGTAAAATTGGATTAAATAGATTGAATTTTTATGTAAATTTAACGCTAACTGCAGGGTGTTCCTCTGAATTCGTAAATAGCTTAAAAATTCATAAAATTTGAAAAAAATAAGAAAATTCAAATGCAGTTTGAGGAAAAGTTATTCTCATGAAGAAAATATTTTGTTTTTTCGGTAGATGAGAGAAAAAGAATAAGTTCAGATTTTTGCCGGTAGAGGACACTGTATAGCAAATCACGTAATTTTGCGCCGGAACCTTTCTTCAATCTCTTCTGTATCCGGAACGTTTGTGAAACTTCAGCCGGTGATTCGTCGCTGAGGTTAAATAATAGGAAATTTCAGAAATGAGTTGTTAATCGTACACAGTGCATTTTATAGGACTCTGATATACATATTCCCAGAGATTTGTTTTCGTACAGCGCGCTCTATTAACATATGCTGAACTTTTTTTTCATACCAAAAAAAAAAAAAAATCCCCTTTTATTGAAATAACCTTTTCGCAAGTGAATATATTCGAATACAGTCGAATCCCGTTTTAACGAATACCGTTATAGCGAAAATCTCGTTTTAACGAACACTTTCCTAATCCCCCAAATAAGTTTACATAGGATCAATGCTGGGTAACCTGGAATTCCCTTATAACGCAATTTCGATATAATGAAGTGATTCCTCCGGTCTCTTGGCGTTCGTTCTTGGATTCGACTGTATACCACATCATTAATTTCTTATAAAGTTCAGAGCGATTTTCGAATTTATGGGGCACCCTATACTTTAGCAAATTCTTAACTTAGAACTTAGAATTCTACCAAATTTTCAATTTGTTTCGTTGCGCGTATGCCATGTCAACACCAGCTCTATCCTGGGGGGGGGGGGGAGAGAAGGAAAATCCATAACAGGTGGTTGGGGAGGGAGAGAGCTGTGAAAATAATACAGGTGTGCAGAAATAAATATTTTAAGCGAAACATCGTGGAAGGAAAATTGTTAATACTTCTACAATCCAGGGCCATCTCGACGCAGGTGACATTGGCGTCCAACATCAGTCCCGTTATACTCCAAAAGTCCAGGCATGCTTCAAGGCTCATCATCCTACATCTGACCCTGAGATCTATTACAATGGTTTTCGAGACAAATGTATAAATGTGTAATCTGTTACTCCCAACTGAGACAGAGCTCCCAGAACATCATTTCAACCAGATGGGGGAGGGGGGGGGGCAGTCCATGACGTTGAGTCAGCCTTGCAGGGAATCTCCAGAAAAGGGAAGTGCACTGAACTTCAAATAGAAAAAAATTCAAGATACTAACTTAAAGGGAGGAAAAAAGTCCCGTTTTAGAACAGAATAAAAAAAGAAAAAGAAAAATGGAATGCCATTGAACATTTTGCGACCAAAATTATGTGGGGGGAAAAATTCTCCCGTCTCCGTTCAACCAAACGGGATGTATGGTCAAACTACTTGCAAACGGGTATTTTTTCCGGTTTTGAAATCATTCGGTCATTGTAATCAGAAACCACCAAATCCCGATGTGATCGCAAGAAGCGGTGTGGACTGTACTATTAAAAAAAAAATCACAATCCACACGAGTAAATAACATCCAACGGGAAAAATCTCTCATCTCATAGAATATCCGATTAAGCTCCAACTAGATAAGACGGCCGAGCACACAAAACCGGCACTCGTTAATAGCAGCAGCAGCAGCGAAATGTGTGAAGGTAGTGATTGTGGAGCCATTTTCCTTTCGGCCCCGATGATTCCTTTTAACGAGATTTCACGAGAGATGATCATTTGGAGGAGCAACGAGAGATGAGGGGGAGGAGAAGAAAATTTTTATTTCACCGCTGATGGCTATTTACAAATTCATCTTCGATTCGATCATAAAGAGATTTCCAAACAAGAAAACTGGATGGGGAAAAGAAGAGGAAGAAAAAAGAGAACGAGGGGGGGGGGGGCTTAAGATGAGATGTAAACAGTTTGTGCTTTCCCCTAATAACACCAAGGGACACGGCATTTTCCAGCACTTGTGCCAAAGCGTTAAATAGCAAGCAGCCAGCTAGCATGATCACACAAAGGGGGTCTGCTGTCTCTTCTTTAGTGGTTTGGTTCTCAACTCTTAATTGAAGCGCTTGTTCCGCTTGTTTGTTGTTGCTTCTGCCTGAAAGTGATGATGATGTTGATGACGGCATTAGTCTTCTTCATTCCTTCTTTTCCAACCCCCGATGTACGTAATTCGGTGGTGATGGTGGTAGTGGAGGTGGTTTTCTAGAATGATGTTTTGTGGCTGTTCTCTCAAGAAGCAATTACACTTACTTCTCTTTTCTTAAGCCTGGTTATAAAGGATGGGGAAGCCATTAGAGGAAAGAACCGAGTTCTCTCTTCTTCGGTCTCGGTCTCGTGAGAGGGAAGGAATTTGTGCTACTGATGTTTCTGATACTCTTTAGCCTCCATTCTTTCACGCTCAACACCCCCTATAAAAGTGGTAAAGTAAACTCTGATACATATGGTGATAGGGAGTGAATAAGGCTCTAAGCAAACACTGTATGTAACTGGGAGTTTTGTGCTAGGCCTATATGATTTACGAAAAATTCACCGACGATAGACCAAGTGAATAAATATGTGAGCGAGCCAATGGCCCAAATGAGTTGGGAATGAGCTAACGAAAAAGTTGGTGATCGAGTGAGCGACTGTATGAGTGACAAAATGAGTAACATTCTGAGTGGCCGAGTGAGTGAGCATCCGCATGAGTGATCCTGCGAATGATCGAATGACGTGGGAATGAGCTAGCGAAAAAGTTAGTGAGGGAGTGAGCGATTGTATGAGTGACAAAGTGAGTAACGTTCTGAGTGGCCGAGTGAGTGAGTATCCGCATGAGTGATCGTGCGAATGACCGAGTGAGTGAGCAAGCTACTAACCGTATGAGGGGACCGAGTACTCAAGCGGGTGGGTGAATGACAGAGTGGGTGGGTGAATGACAGAGTGGGTGGGTGAGTGAAAGTATGAATGACCGAATGACTGGGTGAGTTACCGAGTGAGAAACGGTATGAGTGACTTGTCCTATAAGTCTACTGTCTATAAAAAGTCCCGTTTTTTTATATTTCTTCAATGAAGTTTATTTTTATTGAGATTAGAGATGATTTGCATGATTTAAAAATTATATTATATGTAATAGATGACAATTTATAAATAAAGTCGAATTCCGTTATAACGAACTCTAAGAGACCGGAGAAATCACTTCGTAATAATGAAATTTCGTTATAAAGGAATTCCAGATTATATTATTATATTGTTTCTATGTAAAATCTATTTGGGGGATTAGAAAAGTTTTATTTAAACGAGATTTTCGCTATAACGGTATTCGTTAAAACAGGAATAATGTACATATTATGTGTACATCACATAATGTTTATGTGTGTGTGTGTGCCATGTTAAATTTTTTTTATGAATACATTTTAATTCACTACAGACTTCCTGGAGCACTTTATTTAACTCACCAAAGCTTATTTATAAGCAATAATTAGCAATTGCACTGACAATTGACAACATATTTGGTGAGAATTAGGGATGTCTCGTATATATAATCCCAGAATTTCCCGCATTTATCTTGATGACATATTGTCACTCTATTGCAATGAAGTTTCAACTTAATATTTTGTGTTTGATTACATCGAATTATGTTTTTTATATTTTAAAAGTCTTGCAAACGTTAACCTCGCATATAGCGACGAAATTTCGCGGAGAATTCGATGTCGTTATTGCCGAGTGTTTTAATACAATTCACCACAAATAAATCAGTCGAGACCATCGCGTATTTCACCTGGTAGTCAAAGTGTCGTTTAACCGAGGTTATTGTAGTATCAAATTAACTGTGTGTGCAGTTTCTGTTCTACTTGGCTCACACCTAGGTAATTAATTTGAAAATTTTTTGTTATTTATATCCTTTGAAAAGTCGAAGTCCGTCCGACAAATTTAAGTTGAGATATTCACGCAAACAACGCAAACCTTTTGTAAACGACACTTTCCGGTGGGATTACTTACTCCCTT